>NC_081420.1:81897687-82032687 GCF_949786415.1 Peromyscus eremicus | reverse complement strand
TCAACCGCTGGTGTCCTCTCTCAGATGCCCCCCACCTTGCTTTGAGAGAAGGTATTCTCATTGACCCAGGATCTGCTGACTAAGGTGGGCTGGCTGGCTTTGGGGATCCATCTGTTTCTACCACCCAGTGCTTAGATTACAAGTACTCTACACGACACCTGGCTTTTTAATGTGGATTCCGGGTCCCTATGCCTGTGTGGCAAGTGTTTTACCAACTGAGTTAACTCCCCAGGCCAACTTTAATTTTTAAAGCAAGCCAGTGAATTAATTCATTGTTTCTCTCAACTTACAGGTCAAAAAAGTTGACAAGGAAAGGCAATATGGCTCAGTGGGTAAAGGGGCTTGCCACTAAGCCTGATGACCTGAGTTTGCTTCCCAGGACCCATATGGTGGAAAGAGAAAAGCTACCCTTTGACCTCCACATATGTGCAGTGTGGCGCGCGCGCACACACACACACACACACACACACACACACACACACACACACACCTGAAAATAAATAAGTAAAAATGTAATGCAAATATTTTAAACTTAATGAGTAAGAAATTATACCACATGAAACAGAAAATAAACACAGGTGTTGAGATTCGAACCCACGTCTGTCTGATGTAAGACTTGTGCTTATGTCCAGAGCAGCTAGAGATGCTGCAGGTCTGGGTCAGCTCTACCTCCACTTTCAGCTTTCTTGCTGATAGAGAACTGCTTCCCGCAGAGAATGAGGAGCTGGGAGCTTGGCTCTGCTGTCCACAGAGAAGGTGCTGAGAGAGTCAGGCTGGAGGTCTCTGTTTGCTCTATTTTCTCATGGCTGAAAGGAAGTCCTGTTAATTCTGTATTCACATGTGCTGATAACTCTCTCAGGACTATGAGCTACCACGCTGCTTCACGAAGACTCGGGGCATGCGGGGACACAATGTAAGGCACGAGACCCCTGTGTCTTCCTGGTGGCAAAGCCACCAGCACTGTCATTGCTCTGGCTGGGTCAGAGGTCATTCTTCACCTTTAGTGTTAGAAACAATGATTAGGGGATGCCGCCCTTCCCCCATGTGCTCGCACTCGTACACCAGTGAGGGGCTGGTATGTGGCTCAGCAGCAGGGCACGTGCCTAAGATATACTAATGAAGGTTTGGCTGTAGCTCAGGGCAAGGGTGCTTGCTATAACCCTCTAGTGAGGGGCTGGAAGCATGGCTCAGTGGTAGAGTGCCGCCTGGAATCTACTGTGAGGGGATGGGTGCTGTGGGATGGTCTGTATGTCAAATGTGTTGTTGATTGGTCAATAAATAAATCACTGATTGGTCAGTGGCCAGGCAGGAAGTATAGGTGGGACTAACAGAGAGGAGAATTGAGAGAACAGGAAGCTGGGTGAAGGAGACACTGCCAGCCGCCATCAGGACAAGGAAGATGTAAAGTACCGGTAAGCCACAAGCCACGTGGCAAGGTATAGATGAATAGAAATGGATTAATTTAAGCTGTAAGAACAGTTAGCAAGAAGCCTGCCACGGCCATACAGTTTGTAAGCAATATAAGTCTCTGTGTTTACTTGGTCGGGTCTGAGTGGCTGTGGGACTGGCGGGTGAGAGAGATTTGCCCTGACCGTGGGCCAGGCAGGAAAACTCTAGCTACAGATGGGGATGTTGCTTAGTGATAGAACACCTGCCTAGAATCTACCCGTGAGGGACTGGGAATGGGGTTCATCTGTCATGTACTGGCCTAGCATGCAGGAGGCCCTGAGATTCAACTCCCAAAGTACATATACATAAAAGAACTCTAGCTGGGAAAGGCCGTGATGAGAAAATGAAAGAAAACGAGAATGGGGTGATCACTAAAGAGAAATTAGAGGGAGAAAGAGAGTGGGTGCCCCTCAGTGAGGTGGTGTGGAAACCCCAAGGCCTTCTCACCCACATGTGCACCCTTTATGGCTTTGTTTTTAAATTTTGCTTTTATTTATGTATATGTGTGTACAACTACTTGTCTGTATGTGCACCATGTGTATACAGGCACCCACAGAGACCAGAAGAGAGGGGTGGATGCAGAGACCCACAGAGGCTTCCTAGTAAGAACTTACTCAGGGTCCGAGAATCTGAGCTTGCTTTACCCAGCAGGGCTGCATAAGGGGATGATTTGACCACGGGGCGTGGTTACCAGGCGTTTGGAAGGGTCTACACTTGGCTGTGTGGTATGCTTTCATCTAGCAAGGGGGAGGTCTTTTGCCCTGCTCCTTGGCATTGTTATAAAAAGCCCTTTGGAAGAGGCCATTGGGTTTTGATCCAGGTCCCCCCCCCCCCCCCCGCCGCTGCCCCGAAGCTATCCTGTGTTTCTCTTTCTCCTCTTCACTATCTTTCTATCTAAAAGTTTCTTATCCTCTCCTCCTCATAGGAACCCTTTAAAAGATGTGAGCTGGCTTCCCACAGGTGGATCCCCTGCAGCTGAAGTTACAGATGTTTGTGAGCCACCCGCTGTGGCTATTGAGAAGAGAACTCATGTCTTCTGCAAGGGCAGCAAGTGTTCCTAACCGGCAAGCCATCTCTCTGGTCCCTTAGTTTTTCACGGCTCAGGATATGTGACTACAATGTATGTTATACCGGTAAATTGTCACATGCTGTTTGAGCTCACTGAGGAGCTGGCTCTGAAAACACAATTGCCCACCCCATCCTCAAAGTCTGTCTCCAAGTGTCTTTTGTCTGGATAGAGCTGCTCCCCCAGCTCTGTGACAGGAAAGAGAAGATCAGCAAAACAGCCCAGAGTGAAAACAGTGCCCTTGAGAACAGCCAGAAGTGAGCCGCTATAGCAGAGGTAACTCTCTAACATCGATCCACCACTTGCTGTTTCTTACTTTGGCTTCCTGTATACTGAGTAAAGTCAATTATGGGGTTTGAACAATGGCTCAGAAGTTAAGAGCACTGGCTGCTCTTCCAGAAGACTGGGGCTCAATTCCCAGCACCCACATGGTGGCTCCCAACCCTCTGTAACTCCAGTTCTGGGAGATCTGGCTCCCACTTTTGGTCTTCAAGGGCATCACACACATATAGTACATACATACATACACACACACATGCACACACACACACACACACACACACACACACCACACGCAGGCATGCACTCACTCACACATGCATGCACGCAGGCAGGCAAAACATCTATACAGGCAAAAAGAATTTAAAAAAAAACAATAAAAATAAACATGCTCATTCAAAACTGAAAATATAGCTCTCATAGATCATTCTCTTGATTCAGAACACCAGCATTACTGGTAAATTCAGGTCAGTACTTACCTGGGAAGGAAGTAGTGTATATTTATTCAGAGGAAACAAAAATCCAACAAAAGCAAAGCTCCTGCCCTTACTGTGGGATGAAACAGGAGGCTTCTGTTTGCTCTGAATTTAGCATAAGAGCATGTCAACCTGCCTCTGGGGAGAAGATGTGACAGTTCCCTGTGTTTTCCTGCACTTGAAGACATCACCTGAGAAAGCTGCTATGCTAAATGATGAAATTCCCTAACTGCAATCCTGGCATGTGCTAACACTAGAGCCGAGTGAAGGAGGACGCACACCTTTCCTTTCAAGTGTCTGTTTGGTCGGGGATTCTGCTTGTCTCTGGCTGGGGAAGCCAGCTTTGATTGGTGCACACACTGGTACCCAAGACTGGAGGAGACTGCAGGGCAGGGAGGTGGTGAGATGCAGGCCCTGCCCCTGCGGGACTGACTGAGTTCAAGTAGAACATATCAGAGCAGAACAGGAAGGATGGGGTGGCAGGGAGGGGTGACCTCCAGACACTGACATCGGGCACTGGGTGGCAGGGAGGGGTGACCTCCAGACACTGACATAGGGCACTGGCATTTTTGATCAGGTGAGAATTGATGATGGGGTCATAGCATCAGTGAGAGAACACTCCAGAGGCTAGTGCATGATGACAGGAAAATTATGTCCTTTGTTTTAGGTTCCCTGAAAATTCCCATCACATCCCTGAAAAAACTCAGGACTCAGGAAACACGAGACCTCCGGAGTTAGATTCTGTTTGTTTTGTTTGAGACCAGGTCTCATGTAGCCCAGGCTGGCCTTGACATTGCTCTGCAGCTGAAGATGACCTTGAATTTTGGATCTTCTTGCTCCCACCACCTCCCAAAAGCCAAGATTACAGTTCCCTGCCACCATGCTTTGTTTATGTGTTGCGGGAGTTGGAATGGAGGGCTTCAACTTGGTCCTACCAACGGAGTCACAACCCCAGGTTCTCAAAACACCACTTATACTCTCCATGCAGGAAGCCCACGACATGCCCATTATACCATAATAGCCTGTAGTTCTTCGAACACACATGCATTTCTAACACACTGCACATAACGGATTTACCTCCATATTTACAGCAAGCAACTGAGACCCATCCATTCCGATTGCCATAAAGACTCTGTAAGCCCAGGAAACCTCAGACCTGCTCCACAGCTGGTGAGCTGAACAGCTGGCTCTGTGCACAGAGAGCTGTGCAAGCTGCTTCAGTACTAAGGGAACTCACACTACGAGGAACTAGGAGCTGTTCAACATCTTTTCAATGAAACAGAGTAGATACTTAGGGCCTCTACCTGCAGAGTGGCCTGTGAACTAGAAGCATCCACACTTCCAGGGTGCCCTTGGGCAAATGTTGCACTGCCCTCTAGAGAGCTGAGCTCTCAAGCTGCCGGGCTCAGATTTCTTCACACAGGTCCCCTCCGAGTTTCTACCTACATGTCCTGTTCACCTTCCACCAGGGCCAAGGCCCCAAAAATGGTTCTGCTGAGTTTTCTAGCATGTCATATTTTCATTTCACACAAAACTCTGCCTTAACCTCTACAGAGGAGCCTGTGGACCCCAGCACTGTCCAGGCTCCCAGACCTGGAGGCAAAGCCCACTCACCTGGCACGTGAGACACAGTCAGGGTTCGAGGACCGATGCTGGGAGGAGCCTTCTTTCTGATTTCCAGACTTTAAATAACACGACCTGATTTCCCCTGCAAAATTGTGAGATTTAAGCAAAAGAGTACCATCCCATTGTCTACGATGCATAAGCTCACTCCCACTGTCTTCAAGTTAAAGGCAGCCCCGTCAGACTGTGGAGTGACTGACTCTGTTTCATTGTTTCATATTTGAAGCAGAAGTTTATGTAGCAAAGGAAACCACTGAGAAAAATGTTCTGCGTGTCTACCTGGTGCAACTGTAGGTACTCACTACATCACTGTCTTTGATCTGCATATCAGAATTGTTCTGTTAGTCAATTAACTTTTGTTTCCTTCTTTTCTTTGGTTTTTTTCTTTCCATTTCTTTTTCTCTCCCTGTGGTTCCAGGCTGGCCTCCAACAATCAATCTTCCTGCCTCAGCCTTATGCTGGGATTACAGGCATGGGCTACTATACCTAGTATTCTTTCTCAGGTAGCCCAGGCTGGCCTTGAACTCACTGTGTAGCCATGACACCCCTGAACTCCTGCCCCTCCTGCTCGAGTGCTGGGATTATAGGTGTGGTTGAGTGGTGCTGGGAATCTACCCCAGGGCTCATCATACCCCACAGGCAGATATGTGCCCAGCCCTTTACTTCACATGTTTTTCTGTATTCCACTCACATAGCAGGAGGACTGGAGGAGGGCTGGAGCAGGTGGTTTCTGTGTGCATGCACATGGGTATTGCATAGAAGAGACTCATTAGGCCTGTAGCTTAGATGGAGGCTGCAGAGTCCAGGCTGCCTCAGGGAAGGTGAATGAGCATGGCTGCTGACTTCGTGCCAGCCTGGTCAAGAGGGGAAGAAAGGGTGGCATCCATTTGTAGAGTTCAGTTAGTTCGGCTGGAGGGTCCTGGGCATTGAGGTGTGAAGATCAGCTCCTGCCCTGATGTCATCTCCTAGTCCCAAGGAGCACCTTCCTCTGGTTAATTCCCTGGTGGAGACACCTGCCAAGTGGCCTTCAGCTCCAAAGTGCCAACAGCCAAGGCCTGGCCTCACTTTCTGGAGGCTTAGATAAAAGTGTGTGTGTGTGTGTGTGTGTGTGTGTGTGTGTGTGTGTGTGTGTGTGACAGTGACACAAGACATTGAGTCAGATAAGGCCACAGAAGTCAGCATCCTGAGTACTCCGTAACTGACAATGAACTGGAGCCATGCGGACAAACAGCTCATGCTTTCTCACAGGCAGGCCCTAGCCTCCTTCTCACTTCCAGTGTGTGTATGTTTGTGTTTATGTTGGAGTGAGTGTATAGAGACCAAGAAACCTGAGAGGGGCCAGGAGAGGGAGAAAAGAGGGCTGTGGAAGGAGGGAGAGGAACTGGAACACATGATTTCAGTGTGGAAGGTGACTATGCAGATGGAGGGGTCCACGCCAGGATGGGGGCTTGGAGATGAGAGAGAGCCAGCCAGGACTAAGCCAGTGTGGAAACCCCATTAGGAAACCTGCTACTTTGTACACTGATTAAAAAAATAACTTAAAAAAGTTAAAAAGGATGTTAGCCAAGACCCAGCCCAGAACAACCAGAGCCCACATCTCTTGTCCTTGGGACTCTGACCCAACCGTTTGATGGGTGATTCCTCATGTAAGTACTTTAAATCATTTTTATATGAAGACACTAGGAAAAGCTATGAGGATGTTTAACAAACACCTAATAAGTATGTACCGGGAACTGGGCATGCACCCTGATGAGGTCTCTCTCCACTTGGGAAAGAGAAAGGTCATTAGCAGATTATCATAAGACAAGAAATAACTACTGTAATAATGTAGATGAAAGTAAAGGATTGAGTGTTTAGAGAGCCCAGGGATGTGGCTTCCTGGGTAGAGTGCTTGCCTGGCATGCACAGAGCCCTGGTCTCTATCCCCAGGACTACATATACCAAGCATGCTCAAATACCCCTGTCATCCCAGCACTCAGGAGGTAAGGGTTGGAGTGTCACAAGTTCAAGGTCAGTCTGAGCTACATAGTTAGTTGGAAGTTGGCCCACGCTACATAAAACCTTGTGTCAGAAAAATAAATGAAAAAATAAAATGTTTTAAAAGAGCAAAAATCAGGTGCACCCGGTTAACGCTAAGGTTTGCCTGGAATTTTCTCCTTGGAAATAAGACAAAAAGGGTAAGTAGCATACCAAAGGTGTAATAAGCCAAGGCAGAAAGGAGAGGGCTCCTTCGATAGTACTAAAGGCAACCCCAGGACTGTCTGACTGTTTTAATATCTAACACTTAGACTAGGGACCACGCAGAGCTCCCAGGAAAGCCGTGGCTGTCCCCCTTTCTGCTCTCTAGGAGTTCTTTAAGACTCACCATGCTCATCGATGAAAACGTGCATAGCATCCAGGGAAATTTCCTCCTGTACAGACGTTTCCGGCCCACTGATGACCTGCAGCACCGAGCTGTCTTGTTGGGAAGTCACTCTGTAGATGATCTGTCTTTGCCGACTGCCCTGGAAACTTAACACACAGAAAAGCTTCAAGGATGCTGTGCTGGCTAGTTTTATGTCAACTTGACACAAGCTAGAGTCATCAGAGGAAGGATCCTCAATAGAGAAAATGCCTCCATAAGATCGGGCTATCAGTAAACCTGTTGGGAATTTTCTTAATTTGTAATGGATGGGGGAGAACCCAGCCCATTGTGGGTGGTGCCACCCCTGTGCCAGCGGTCCTGGGTTCTATAGAAGCAGGCTGGGCAAGTCAAGTGGAGAAAGCCCTTAAGCATCACTCCTCCACTACACTACATCAGCTCCTGCCTCCAGGTTCCTGCCCTGTCTGAGTTCCTGCCCTCACTGCTTTCGATGGTGAACTGTTATATGGAACTGGGAGTGAAATAAACCCTTTTCCCCCCAAGTGGCTTTTGGTCATGGTGTTTTATACAATAGTATAAAATTATGCAATAGTAACCCTAACTAAGACAGATGGTGAGGGGCTGGGGAGATGACTCAGTGGTAAACTGCTCACCATGCAAGTGTGAGAACCTGAGTTCAGACCCATAGGACTCATGTGAACAAAAGCCAAGCATTGAGGCATGCTCCAATAATCCCTGGGCTAGGGAAGAGACAAGAGGATTCCCCAGGCTCTCTGGGCAGCCAATGTAGCTGAACAGGTAAATTCCAGGTTCAGTGAGAGATGGAGAACTACTGAGATGTTCAACATCTGGCCTACACACACACACACACACACACACACACACACACACACACACACACCAGGAATTCTTCTTTACCCTCCCCAAAGCATTACAAGGAGCACCTAGTGGGACAGGCCACCTCACACTCCACACAGGGCTAAGTGACCAAGTCCTCCTTACAGTGCTGTGGTCTTGGCAGGCTGTGTGGACACTGGGCTGGCGACTGCATGGTCTTGGCTCGGCAAATCTGGTTTTCCCGGCTTCGGATCATGTTCACTGGGTTTTTCACTCTCCACAGCTTCTTCCTTGGTCCCTGGGGAGGCATGATCTGAAAGACACAGCTTTCCATGTTAACAAGAAACAGGAAAACAATCTCAGTGTTTGGGGAAATGAACTATCAGCCCTGAAATATGAAAAGAACAAAGACAATCATACCAGCACTTAGGAGACTGAGGCAGAAGAATAGCTGTGAGTTCCACCCTATCCTGGGCTACAGAGTGAGATCTGGCCTCAAAACCAAGCAAACAACAAAACTCCAAACAATCTGGGTGTGGTCATGTACACCTATAATCCTAGCACTCAGGAAGCTGAGGCAGGAGGATCCCCAGGAGTTTGAGGCTAGCCTGGTCTACATAGTGAGAAAAGAGGGAGGGGAGGGAGAGAGGAAGGGAGGAAAGACAGGTTTCTAGATAGATGTTCCTTTTACTAAGTATGAAAGTCTATAAATATACTTGAAACAGACACATCTGTAAGTTTGAGACAAGTTGTTCAGGCTTCTACAGTCACCATCCACTCTGCCAAGGGTTTCAGAGACTCAGTGGCATCCACTACCCTGTTGGATCCCCATACACATACATGAAAGGGTCTGAACACACAAATGCTCAGCCTCAGATTTAAAGAGAAGACTTCAGTAGACTATCTGTTTTTGGTCCCACTGACCATTTGAAAATCTCACCATCTTTCTAGTCACTCATTCTCTACAGGTCAATCTAGCTAAAGGCAGAATGGCCCCTTGGGAAGGCAGCCATCTGTTGATTGCTACCAACTTGGAACTACTGGCTTAGGGCTGCAGGAGAAGGCACAGCACGACCCCCACTCACCCTTTGCTGGGACTATCTGAAGATGGAAAGCTGTTCAGAAGTCAGCAGGGGGGTTGGGGATTTAGCTCAGTGGTAGAGCACTTGCCTAGCAAGCACAAGGCCCTGGGTTTGGTCCTCAGCCCTGAAAAAAAAAAAAAATACTTTGCCTTCCCCAACCCCAAGTACCCAAAAATCTTTAGCCGGGCGATGGTGGCACACGCCTTTAATCCCAGCACTCAGGAGGCAGAGGCAGGCGGATCTTTGTGAGTTCAAGGCCAGCCTGGTCTACAAAGCGAGATCCAGGAAAGGCGCAAAGCTACACAGAGAAACCCTGTCTCGAAAAACCAAAAAAAAAAAACAAAAAAAGAAGTCAGTAGGTACAGATGGGAGGTGAGGAACTGTTTAAAATGTTCTCTAGAGAGTGGTCTAGACTAAGGATCTTTGCTTATGCCACTATGAGAAGTGAAGGATGCATCTGGCTTGTGTGTGGACACAGGGCTCAAAAGTGTCACTATCTTCTTCGTAAACTGTCAACTCTGAAGGGTCTCAGCCTAGACCTGAAAACAGGGACAAAAGGTCTGAACCTACAGCCCTTTCAAGACTCGCTGTTGAGGGGCAAGGAAGATGGTTCACGGATCAGGTGCTTGCTCTACCAGCATGAGGACCTCAGATTGGCCCTGGAACCCACCAAACAAGCCAGGCACGGTGGCACACATCTGTAACATCAGTGCTGGGAAGTGGAGACAGGCAAGTCCCTGAAGATTGCTGGCCTAGCTGAACCTGTGAGCTCCAGGTTCAATGAGTGATCCTGTCTCAAAAAACAAGGTGGAATGCAATAGAGGACACCTGACATCTACCCTGCACCTCCACATGCACACACACACACACACACACACACACATGCATGTGCACACAGAAAAGACATGCCACTAGACTCAAACTACAGTAATGTATCCGAGGATGCCAACCACATGATCATAGCAGTCCCTCCTTGGACTTCTTCCCAGCCACTGGAGGAGACTGGTGACTTGTGAGTGGGTGCCGACACTAAGCATTCCCAGCACATCAGTGGTAAGTGTCTCGGGCACAAGAAAAAGTTTGGATTTCATTTGACAGTCTGTCAGGCAGGTGGTACTCACAGCTGTCAAGAAAAGCATGACCCCAGAACAAATAACCATGCCAGGCCCCATTTCAGAAGAGGGACACACAAGGAAGCTCCCTGCACCACACTGCCAGGTACATCTGTTCATCTCCAGCATCTTAGGTCCTCTCTCTTGATGTGGACATTCTTCAGGTCAGCATATGGGCCACCTCTCCAGGGCCCCTTAATCTAGATGTTCGCTCCTACACCAGAACTCGCTGCAGTTTTCATTTTCTTAGACATGAGACATTTTTCATAAAATAAACCAGTACTAAAGATACCCTGTCTTAGTTAGGGTTTTTATTGCTGTGAAGAGACACCATGACCACAGTAACTTTTATAAAGGAAAACATTTAACTGGGGCTGGCTTACAGTGCAGGGTTTAGTCCATTTATTGTCATGGTGGGAAGCATGGAGGCATGCAGGCAGACATGGTGCTGGAGAAGTAGCTGAGAGTTCTATATCCAGACAAGCAGGCAGCAGGAAGAGAGAGTGACACTGGGCCTGGCTTGAGCTTCTGAAACTTCAAAACCCACCCCTAGTGACACACTTCCTCCAACAAGGCCACATCTCCTAATGGTACCACTCCCTATGAGCCTATGGGGGCCATTTTCATTCAAACCACCACATACCCCCTTTTAACTATCATATTTACTTTGAAAATTAATGTTCTCAAATGCCACTAGATAATCTTCCAAGTCACCCTAAAATAGTTACATCTGTAGATACAGTGTGGCATGTTAACAAGATCCTTGCAAACTTAAAGTGTTTCACTTTCCATGGAAACACTTTCTCTAGGGGGGGGGGGACACTCCCAACTGGAGGACACTTACAAGCTTCACAAAACTCCTCCTAAGATTACAAGCGAAATTAGGGGGTGGGGGACTTTTTCCAATTGGCAGTCTCCTGGAGGAGACTCTGACCTGTCACGCAGCCTGCAAGTTGTTCAAGAAACCCAGAAACAAAGCTTTAGTGAGGGCTTGTGGTGATGCAGCTGCCTTCGAATCTCTCATGCTTCTGTAATCAACACCAATAAACTCACTGGGTCACTAAGCTCGGCTGGGGTGAGAGGTTCCTTGGGTCTGTCCTTGATGTCCTGTCTGGAGTACTGGTTTATGTCTCCCTGAGGAAAATCACACACCTATGTTGTAGATAATTCTTCCACAGATAAAATCTTTATGTATGTAGCACATTTAGAATACGGTTTTGTAGAAATTTCTAGAAGTTAAGAGACTATGCAAAACAAAATACACAGAGATCTCTAATCAGTAGCTGAAGCAGCCAGCAACCCACACATTACCTTAGCCCCAGCCCAGGACCAGGGCTACCATGGGAGAATCAAGCCTGGTAGAAGTCAGGCCAGCAACCCACACATTACCTTAGCCCCAGCCCAGGATCAGGGCTACCATGGGAGAATCAAGCCTGGTAGAAGTCAGGCCACCACTAGCAAGCTGTCCAGGAAGTCATCCATGCTCTGTGACATTTAGCTCCACATGGGCAGGACCTCTCAGTAACAGAGCTTCCCACATCTGTCCCTGTTTTCAGTATTTCTAAGCAAATAAAGCTGAACTCCCAGCCCTAATCAACTGCACAAGACAATCCATGTCTGGTTTCTCCAGTCAACAGCTTCCACCTGGGGCTACAACCCCTGCCCCCCAATCTTCACCAAGGAGCTGTGTACAACCCTCCTGGCTTTAAGTTGCTGCCCAAACCAGCTGATCTCCTTGCTCTAGGGAAACCTTTGCTTGTTCTGAGCTGATGGCTGTGGGTATCTTTATTTACACACACACACACACACACACACACACACACACACACACACACAAAGGACAAAAATGAAATCAAACAAACTTTATGTTATTATTAGTTGTTGTTTTGGTTTGGGTTTTTAGACAAGGTCTCACTGCAGACCTCAAACCTCCTGCCCCAACCTCTACAAAGCCAGGATGATGGGCATGCACCACCACACTCAGTTCTAAGCTTTGAATGGTACGTGATTTTCCTCAGCCTTGAGTTGAAGGATGATGTGAGGGCTGAGGACCATTTGCTACCCTTCCTTACATAGCTCAGTGGATGGAGAGCATCCTAAGGAGAACTAGAAGCTCCACGCCCGCTCCAATGAGATCCAAGGTCAAGCTGCATCCTCCTGTCAATCAGAACTATGACTAGAAGAGATACCGCAGACCTCCAATGTTACCTCACACAGTCATCTTGCCATATAGGCACATTCTAAAACTGGACATTCAGATTACAGTAATCAATTATTCTTCAGAGATAGAATTGCACACAGCCATGGCAAAACTCAAGAGGTCTGAGCACCACAGAAGCCTCTCTGGTACCAACAGCCTGCAGGCACATGACTTGTTTGGCCCTTCTCTTTTCTGAATGAGATACATAGTCTAGTCCCACTCTTGAGGAAGAAAGACAGAGGAATCACAGGGACACAGGAAGCAAAGGCAGCCTGGAGTCTGGCTGAAGCCCCGCTCCATCTGACAGGATGCCAGCATGGTTAACAGTTGCTGTCAAAGTTACCGACAGACAATATTCCTTCTCTATGGAGATATTTTGAATAAGAATGTTAAAATAGCAAGGACTCCTTGCTTAAGGTCTATATATGGGCTTAACCCCTCTCCAGATGTGACCCTGGGTTTTCTGGGACTCTTACAAACAAGGGTATAAACTTTTGTTTACAGTGAAGACATCTGTCATAGTTTGCTTCTCTGTTGATGTCATAGAACACTCTGACCAAAAAGCAGCTTGGGGAGGAAGGGGTTAATTTTAGTGTACAGGGTACAGCCCGTCATTGAGGGAAGCCAAGGCAGGGACCACACTGCTTCCTGGTGTGCTTTCCATGTCAGGCTGAGCTACTTTTCTTACACACCCCAGACTACCTGCCTAGGGACAGCACACCCACAGAGGGCTGAACCCTCGTCCATCAATTAGCAGTCAAGTGAAGGCCCCACAGACATGTCCACAGGCCAATCCAACGGAAGCAGTTCTCCAAATGAGGCTCTCTCTTCCTAGGTGTGTCAAGTTGACACGGTTAGTCATCACAGATCTTACCTTCTCCTGTGACCCACGGTTTACCTTATCAGTTGCAGTTCCATGTAGTAAACACTGGGGACCAGGACCACCTTAGCATCTCATTTACATTCCTCAGCAACCCTTTGTGATGTGACCCCAGAAGCCACCAAAACCACTATATACAACTACTGTAGAGACACTTGAGTGTGACTCGCTTGAAAAGCCCACTCTCTCTGGCGTATACTTGTCTTTTATTAAATGCCTCTCTATTAACCGCCACATTTGTATCTATTTTAAACTTTTTCCCTTAACAAATTCCAACTCTGCCACATGCTGGCTCACCCTGAAATTCCTTTCTATGGTGCAGTTAAGAATCACAAGTTCACCTAAGTAATGGTCTCTGTAGGTGACAGCATGGAGCTGAGTCTCTGGCCCATGTCCTTTGGCCACTGCCACTTCCTGCTTTGGGACCATCCCAATCTCAACTGCCAAGCCTGGTCCTGTCACAGAACACCCATGCTGTGGTTTGAATGTGAAATGTCCTTTGCAAGTGTATGTGTTTAAACATCTGGTCCAGTTAGTGGTACTGTTAAGGAAGGCCAGCAGCTAAGCAAACACTGCCCCGAGTGTCACAGTCAGCAGCCTTGTGCACCCACTCAAGTGTAAACAAAGGGCTCAAGATCGTGCTTGGCATGAATCAAGAACTACAGAAGGATTTGTTATGATGCGTGCAGCTTGGAAGTGCTGGGAGTTTCCACATTCTGAAACATAATTTTGTAGAAAAAGTAAGGACATGTGTGCATGCACACCTGTGTATGTGCAGGTGCACACAGAGCCAGAGGTAAATATAAGGTGTCTCCTTGGATTGTTCTTACCTTTGTTTTTGAGACAGTCTAGAGCTTGCTAGTTCGGCTAGACTGGTTGACCAAGGATTCTCCTACCTCTATCTCCCCAACACTGGGATTACAGATACTCACTACCATGTCTGGGTTTCTTTTCTCCATGGGTTCTAGGGGATCAAACTCAGGTCCTCATGCTCACATCAAACATTTTACCAACTGAGTCATCTCCAGTACCCAGCGTAGGGTCCTCAACAGAAATGTGCTTTGTGCTGAACTTTCCCAGAAGGCGTATCGCCCATACTGGAAGAGACATCTGTTTCCCAGTTGTTGGAACTATAGGAAACAATTGCTTGTTCCCTGAAAACAAACATCCTTGGCTCCTAGAGAATCTTAAAACTCCTCGTAAAGCCTTAAGTTTCCTGTGCAGTGAGTGGATGCAGGTAGGGCCTCCCCACCTTCAAAACCAGAATCTGGGAATTCTCCAAGATTCAGAACTTTCGGAGCAGCAACATGGCATTCCAAGAGGAAACTTATACCTGAGCTCAAGTGACAAGGCACAATTAGAATCCAGGAGCTGTGCATGGGGTACAGCCAGAACATAAATGAGTGTGAACATACACATGAGTCTCATAGGTCTTACCTGAAAAATACCTCATTGTGGATAGTCGAATATCCTAAAAACCTGAAAATACCCCAAATCTACAACATGTCAATTCCCAAGCATTTTGGATGAAGGGTGCTCATCACAGCTCAGGATCAGCACCTGGAGTAAGTATGGGTAGCAGAAACAAGCCACATGGTTGGGGAGACGGCTCAATCATAAACAATTGCCTCACAAGCATGAGGAGCTGAGTTCAGATTTCCAGAAACTACCAAAAAAAAAAAAGCTGAGTGCAGTGGCAAGTCCCTATAATCCCAACACGGCAAGATGGGAGGTGCAGATAGGCAGATCCCTGGAAGCTCAGAGGCCAGCTAGCCTGGCCTATGCAGTGAGGACCAGAACAATGAGAGACCCTGTCTGAAACAAAAGATGGAAGCCATCTGAGGGCTGTCCTCTGACCTCTGCATATGTGCTGTGCACACTTGCACCGACATGTGCATCCACACACATGAATGTGCACACACACACACACACACACACACACACACACACACACCAAACAATAAAGCATCCCTGAGAGCTGATGCCCCAGATTGGATAACACAGGCAAAGGACAGACTGACATCCCTGCTGTGATGTCATCAGGGAGAAGCGGGTACAGTCTCACCTTCAGGACCCTGATTTGCTCCTTTCGGCTCTGCTGCTGAGTCGGGGGCCACCACTTTGGATGTATTGATGGATTCCAATAGGGAGACAAACTCTAGGAAGTTGGACTCATTTGGAATCTGTCCTTCCTTGGCTTCCAGGTCTGATTTGGATGTTGGGATGGGTTTCTCGTTGTCGTTGGCCACCTCCTTGTTACTCCGGCTCAAGAACACATCAGTCCCACTGTCCACACTGAGCACACGGGCATGCCTTTTCTCATGGCTGCTCTTACAAGAGGCTGGGTCAAGGTTAGCCTGGCCCTCCCTGCTCCCCTCAGACTCAGAGTCCACCCTGAGTGTGAGTGGTGCAGGTGTGGGGCCTGGTTCCCAGGTACACCTTGGGGTAAGACTGCCATCCTTGGTACTACGCTCCCCGTCCCCAGATCCACAGCCAGGACAAGGATCAGATGACATCATCTCCACTCTCTCTGGGGTCCTTTCTCCTCCATTTCTTTCAGGACAAGAGATGCCTCTTCCTCCTCCATCCTCAGTTAGCTCAAGGGTGATCAGAGGAATTCTGACCTGCTCAGGGTCTGCAGGACCAGCCATTCCTGGGCCAGAAGGCTCTGCGTCGGGCCTGACACTGGTTCCGTCAGAGCTGGTTACCCTCAGGTGCAGGGAACTCTCCAGGTCACTCATGGAGTTTGGGGTGCTGCTCATGGTGATAACTATCTTAATGGGCTCATGCAGACTCAGCGGTTCCCCAGGCTGAGAGTTATCAATGAGGGTCACTGCAACCTCGCCGTCAGAGTCAACCACTTCCTGGTTCAAGGGCAGCTCCACCTGACCGGACGTCCGGGTCAGCTCCTCTTCTTCCGTGGGTTTGGCCAGGACTGTGTCGCACTGGCAGCAGCTGCTGCTCAGGCTGTCCTGAGGTGATCTGCTCTGTGACTGTGTCCTGGTGGGGCCCTGGGGACCATTGGTGGACTGTGGAATCAGAGCGGAGTGCTCACTGCCCCACGGCTGGAAGGAGATGTCCGTTTCCAGTAAGTCATACTGGGACAATGACAGGTGTGGCAACTTCTTCAAGGCTCCCGTGTTCACCAGGCCACTCTCAGACCTGTGGCGGGCTGGGCGCCGGCCGGTGCCCCCTGGCTCTTTCCCTTTTCTTCCTGTGAGGATCTCTGGGGTTACTGGCTTTACTGGGCCTGCTGGTTTGGGAGTGGGTTCTGGTGTACGGCCCTGAGAAGCAGGTAGGCTTTCCGACTTGATGCCCGGTGAGGTAGATGACATCACTGCCTCGGGTTGATCCTCTGACAGGACAACGCCTGGAAAGAATGACAGGGGTGACATGGGACCCATCTGCAATGATGTTTAACGCCTGGGAGTGAGACATTAAAACCCAAACCAGCAGCAAACACTCGTGTGTGTGTGTGTGGTGTGTGTGTGTGTGTGTGTGTGTGTGTGTGTGTGTGTGTGTGTGTGAGGGTGTGCACATGTGCCTGTATGTGGAGGCCCAGGGTCATCCTCAGCTGCCATTCTTTCAGATAGCATTCACCTTGTTCTTTGAGTCGGGTCTCTCAATGGTCTGAAATTTACCGGCTGACCAGTGAGACTCAGGGATTCCCTTGTCTCTGTCTCTTAAGTGCTGGGATTGCAAGTATGTACCACCACACTCAACTTTTTCATGTGGGTTCTAGAGATCTGACTTAGATCCTCATGCTTACAAGGATCCAAGCCATCCTAACCCTGGGAGCTTGTTTTATAAGAGTGCCCTTTCTACCTTAGCTCCTAAGAGGTCTGTACTATAATAGTGACTCACATTTTTTTTCTGTGCTGGGGCCTCAAGAGGCAGAGCAGTGTGGTCTAAATCACACACTCAGGCCTTGTGGTTGGAAAGGGCTTGACTCTGCACCCCATCACCTTCTCATCTTGAGCAAGTTACATGATCCCTCTAGACCAGTGGTTCTTAACCTTCCTAATGCTGTGACCCTTTAATACAATTAGTTACTCATGTTATGGTGACCCCAACCATAAACTTATTTCCTTACTTCTTCATAACTGTCAATTTTCTACTGTTATGAATCATAATGTAAATATCGGATATGCAGGATATCTGATGTGTGACCCCTGTGGGGATCAAGACCCACAGGCTGAGAAACACTGTAAAACCAAGGGAAATAGCAGTGGTCCAGTCAATAGGTCAGACAAGCTCATTCTCTGCTCTGTGGGGATCACTGCGTGCACCGTATAACACTCAGATGTGTGTGTGTGTGTGTGTACATGAAGGTGTATCATCCTGGCCTCCACCTGCTCCATGTCAGCAGCACTCTGTCCTCATTGTAACCATCAAGCCTTCAGCATGGTCACATGTCCCATGGGAGCAGGACCCTCCAAGAAAGACTCACAGTTCTGACCCTTAACACCTTCACCTCAGAGCTGGAGAGGTGGCTCACAGTCAAGAATGCTCAAAGCTCTTGTAGAGGAGCCCAGTATGGTTCCCAGCACCCATATCAGGCAGCTCACAACTTCCTGGAACCCCAGCTCAAGGGGGTTCGGCACCCTCTTCTGGCCTCTATGGACACCTGCACTCATTTGTGCCGGCTTATGTGTACACACAGAAATACACACATATACACCTGATTAAAAAGAATTCTTTAAAAAAATTTATTTCCCTGAGGATGTAGCGGTGATTAAATATCAAACAGTGACAATATTCTACCTTTGAGGTCTTCTACTGTCTCCTGTGCTGGCAACTCCTGCAGAAACAGAAAATAAACATCACTATAGGAGTCAGCCCACTGCACATTCCCCACATTCCACACAGCTGGCCATCACCCTTCTCCACTGGCAGCCACTCAGTCTGTCTAACAAAAGGGACACATAGGGACACCTCAGCGTTTGTGCTTCTCAAGTGTTCATAAAATGGGCAAAAGAGGTGGATTCTAAAACATGTCTAAGTGCAGACATCCTCCCAAGAGGACTGTGACAGAAAGGGGGAGGATGCTAATTAAGAAATGAAATCCAGAAGGAGTAAGGCGTAGTGACCACAGATGGAGAGCCGGAAAGCTACCCTACAGGAACAGTGATGTGCTGGTATTCCAAGATGCAAGATTTAATAAAGCAGTGAGGAGGAGATGGGGTTTGTTACAAGCGGGAAGTGCTAACAATCTGATGACCCCATGACTGACTGCAGAAGACAAAAGGAAGGAAGAGTTTTGCACCATAGTTCTCAAACAGAAAAGACAGCCGGAGAGGCTGCTGGTATTCTGGGGACACACAGTAGGCGAAGTCTGGTGGTCCCAAGCGCACCCGTGGGCCATTTCCACAGCCGACGGCATGAGAAGCCCAAGAAAGCAGTGACTACATAGGGGTACTGCAGCCACCCCCACTGGATGCTCTACGCTGGGGAGTGAACACAAGAGCAACAGGAAGCAGTCACCAACCAGTGGCGAGGAATGCTGGGAGTGGACACTCTGCCCTCGGGAGCTGCAGCGGAGGGGTGGTGTGGGCAGGCTCCCTCGAGGCTCTTCCTTCTTGGCGCTGTGAATCTGCCTGTTATTGCTGACCCAGGGTGAGAAAGAGCAGGTGTTACCAGAGAGCCAGGCTCTTCCATGTGCCTCCCAAACTGTCCCCCGCAGGTCCCTTTTTTTATACACAAGTCTTATTTTTCATAGCACATAAACTTTTCCCTGAAATTAGAAGAATTGTTCTGTCTTCCCCTCCATTCCCCCCCGCCCGCCCCCCCCCCCCCGTGTGTGTGTGTGTGTGTGTGTGTGTGTGTGTGTGTGTGTGTGTGTACATGTGTACCTATGGAAGCCAGAGAGAACTCAACCACAGGTATAGCTCAGCTACCATCTACCTTGTTTGTTGAAACAATGTCTCTCATTGGTCTGGAACTTGCTGATTTGGCTAGGCCAGTGGCCAGCAAACTGTAGGGGTCTGTCTGCCTCCAGCATCCCCACAATGGGATTATAAGCCTACATCACCATGCCTGGCTTTTAATAGGAATTCTGGGGAATCAAGCCCAGGTCCTCATGTACCCTCCCCAGCCTGGGAGACACACCTTGAAAATCAAACTATAAAAAAAATGACACAAGCATGGTGTCCTTAAGTTTCCTTCAAACATTGATCTCAGAACCTCACTCTGTGCGATGTGTGATCTTATATCAATGCACACTACCTTTAAGATTCTTTGGTATACTCTGTAAATTTAAATAACAAGACAAAATACTTAAGTAGAATACTTTGCATTGTTAAGCCTAAGCCAAATGAATTTTAGATCATAGTGTAAAGCTATGTTGGTGGCCAGATAAGACATCCAGATTGTAAAAATTAATTTTATTAAGTTTAGCTTTAAATATAAGCAAAGTACACAGATCCATGTCTGCCTGGAATGTTTACTCTCATAAGTAACTCATAAGTAGAGGGCAACTTTTATTTATTTATTTATTTATTTATTTATTTATTTATTTATTTATTTATTTATTTTTGAGTCCAAATTTCATGCAGCCCACTATGCCCTCGTAGATGATGCTGAACTCCCAAACGTCCTGCCTCCAGTTTCTGAGTGCACACATCATTACACAAGGTTTCTGTGGTGCTGAGAACTGACCCCAGACCGTTGTGCATGCTAGGCAGGTGCTCTACAGACTTAGATACAGCCCCACCCCACACAGCATCATTTTCATCGAAACCAAATCCTTCCCCTTGGGAGCAGGTGCTCTTCCGGACAAGGTTACCGTGGGTTTTTGTGGCTGGCTGTGTGCTGGCTGCTGGCCTCTCCTTCTGGCCTTCGCTTGTTTTTCTTTCGAGGGGATCGGGGCTGGATCACTTCTCCCTTGTCGAACATGAGGTGCAGGCGGTAGCTGATGAGCTTGATGACCGCAAAGAAGATGGTCACAGAGCCGCAGTAGAACAGCGCGGTGAGGACATTTGGAGGGAAAGCCTGCAGAGAGAAGAGGGAAAAGACATTGGTGTCTCTAGACTTCTACCTTGTTTTCAACCTCAACGCACAGCCAACTCTTTACTGAGCATAAGTCAGGCAAGATTTCAAGTGCTTGGGGCTTTTTCCGGTTAGAGTCTCCAAGGAAAAAGAGTTATATTATCTGTTTACCTTTGGGTTTTTTGTTTTGGCTTTCCAGGTTCTGATCAGTGACTTTGATGGCCAATGTTTCGACTGAGCTCTTTGACTTTTATATATGTATGTTTTTTAACTGAAATTTGGATTACTAAATATGTTACTATAAGCAGCAGGATTCAACTCTTACGTAATGTCTGCACCAATCCACACATCACTGTGCTGTTATTATGTGAATTAAAATAGGACTGGAAACACAGAGTGGTGGTAGAGTACCTGCCGAGCACATGTGGGACCCTAAGCTCAGTTCCCAGCACTGAGAGATAAACAAACAAAACAAAACAAACTATTGAGGCTGGGGAGATGGCTCAGCCAGTAAAATGCTTGCCGCACAAACACGAGGACGTAAGTTCAATCCCCAGACCCCACAGAAAAAAGCCAGGCAGAGACAGGAGGATTCTGGGTACCCAGCAAGCACTGGGATGCTAGCATCTCTAAGTTCCACTGCCATTCTCCATGCCAACACCCACCTGCATCCTTAAAACTACACCTGCATTTACTACTGCTTATCAATTAATCTCCAAATCATAGATGCTATTTACAGCTCAGGTAACAATTCAGATACAGTTTTCAAACGCAACAAGGAACCATAGAGCAAATGTTTTGCTTGGCTGGTGGGGTGGGTCAGTGTGTCCTTACCTAAGAAGAAAATTGTGGAATGAGCCAGGCAACTGGCTGCATTAGTGACTTTTCTCTACTCACTGCTGTGACAGTGCCTGGCAAGACGCACCTTCAGGGAGGGGGTTCATTTTGGCTCACACTTTAAAGCATCAGTTCTCAACCTGTGGGTCACAACCCCTTTGGGGGTCAAATGACCCTTCACAGTTATTGCCTAAGACTATCTGCATATCATATATTTATTATGAGTCATAACAGTAACAAAATTACAGTTATAAAATTGCAACAAAAATAATTTTATGGTTGGGGGTCACCACAACATGAGGAACTGTATTAAGGGGTTGCGGCATTAGGAAGGTTGAGAGCCACAGCTTTAAAGGGATACGGTCCAGGCTGGAGTGGGAAGCATGGCATCAGGCAGCTCCCACACCGGCAGACATATGCTGGTGGGACTCCAAACCTCTTCAAATCTTGATGAAACAGGAAGTGGAGAGTGGACAGGAAGTGGGACTGGGCTATATAACCTCAAGGCCCACCCTCAGAGAACCACTTCCTCCGATGAGGCTTCATCTCCCAAAGGCTCCAGAACCTTTCCAAACAGTGTTCCAACCAGCCTGTGGTGACATTTCATGTGCAAACCACAGCAAACATTTTCTAGTGAAAGGTCTTTTCAAGGATTCCTCAGGGATATTTCCTCTGGTCAGACATTTTTCTTCTTTCCTGGTTATTAAGTACTGAGGTGTAGTCTTTATTTTGGAAACACATTAACAAGACAAAAAAATGCAATGGAATATGTTTCAGCTTTCTTCTATTTTTCTTCCCCTCCCTCATTTTTATATGCATGTATGGTGTGTGTGTGTGTGTGTGTGTGTGTGTGTGTGTGTGTGTGTGTGACTGTATGCATGCTTGGCATATATGTTGGCATGTGTGTGGAAACTTGTGAACATGGGTGAATGTGCAGGTGGAGACCTGAGGCTGAGATTGGGAATCATCCCCCATCGTTCCTCCACCGTATTCACTGAGGCAGGGTCTCTCCATCAATCCCAGAGCTCACAGACATGGCTAGTCTCACTTAACCAGCTTGCTCTGGGGATTCTACCTCTGCTTTCTGAGGCTGGAATTCCAAGTGGGCTGCCACACCTATCCGACGTTCCATGTGGGCTCTGAGGATCCAAACTCTGGTCCTCCCATTGTTCATTGGGTAACTTAACTGCACAGCCATCTCCCTGCCTTTTCTTTTGAGATGGTAAAGATTTGGGAGGAAAACTAACACAGACACATCGTGCAAGATAAATCTTTATGTCAGAGAATAGAAGGACCAGAAGATTCTTAATAGCCTTCAAAGACCAAAAAGCCTATATTTCTTTTCTATATTTGAGACAAATCAATAGCCATAAATATAATAAGGCCATTGTTGTTTGATCTAATGGTCTATGATTTGTTTTTTCATGGAGAGGGTGGGGAGAAACTGGAGGTGAATATAATGCTGGGTGGTAGAAGTAGAAGGCAAGAGAAGGAGGAGAGCTGGGATTGAAGAAAAGGATTGTGAAGAGCTGAGATGAGAAACTTCCTGAAGGGCTGAGCATCTCAGACCCCACAGGCCTGAGAACTTTAACTCTAGCTGCTGGCCAAGAGCAGAGTCCGAGAGCCAGAGCATCACCCCTGTATCAGCTGAGCACCCCAGTACTGGAGGTGCATTCAGGAGCTGCTATACTAGCAGGCGCCACCTGCTCCTGCTCGCTGCTTCGAGAAGCTGAAGATGACCTGAGTTGTTGGGATGCTGGCATCGAGGTGCTTAAAGCCCAGAACAAGTGTATGTCTGCTAAAGCCTAGAGTAATAGGCTTCTGATGTAGGGCGTGAGCTGAGAGCTCTGGGTCCTCCAGCCCAGCCCTTGGAGACCCAGGATTCCCAGTGACCAAATTGTATCTCCTTGCATACAGAGTCCCTATCCAGGTACAGTAGAAGAGTCCTGGGCAGATAACTGGTTACAACTGAACATCAAAAGGAATGCTGATGGAATGGAAGAAGGTGCCAGGCACCTAGACAGGAGGACCCAAGTTTAACCCCTAGTGCCCACGGAAAAAGCCTGTGTGGCAGTCTATGCTTGCAATCCCAGATCTGGAGAGTGGAGACGGAAGGATTCCCGGAACTCACTAGCCAGCCAGTTGAACTGGGGAACTCCAGGTTCAGAGAGAGACCTTGTCTCAGGAACTAAGGAGGGGAGCAATTGAAGAAGACACCCCATGGCAAAAGCTGGCCTCTACACAGCCGTGGGTCACATGCACATAATCACACAGACACAGACACACAGAACGCTTCTATGAAGTCAACGGTAACAGAATACAGCTCTAGGGAGCAAAGGTCAGAGAACACTCTCTTCAGCAGAACAAAGCCAGCTGGGAAAGGTTGGAAGAAGTACAGAGGTGCAAAGCCAGCATCTGGTAAGTACCATTGTGAGAAGGATTTTAAGCCAGAGCACGACAGCCACTGGATTTAAAACTGATGGCAGCAAATGAGATCTGTAGAGTTTTCAACTCACCGCCTGCGAAAAGCAGAAAGGAAATACATACTTCACAGTGCAGAAACCTAGTTGACTCCACGCTGACCCATGACCACAGTCAACAGCAGCATTGATGGGATGGAGGTGGGAGAATCTGTCATGTCCCCCAACATGCTGCACAGGGACACAGCCTGTTTTACTGTTGCCTTCCCAAAACTCCCAGCCACATACATAACCCCCAGAAAACAGAGAAATACAAATTAAGAATCATTCTACAAAAACAACTATAAATACTACAAAAAAGCAAAAGGAGTTGAGGACCCTCTAGAGTAAAGGTTAACCAAGGACCTAGAAACTGTTCAAGATCCTTGATGGAATCTTAGATCCAGAAAAAGCAAGACGCCCTACTACACAGGCCGTGATGGGGGAAATCTGTACAGAAGGTACACATGAGAAAATAGCATTATTTCAATCATTCTGTCATGTGAGGATGATGTGGGTGACTGTCATTCCTCTGTGATACACAGTGCTGTTCCTATGCCGGCAGTGTCTTGTGGTCCATCACTTATTTTGAAATAGCATAGTATGTTTTTTTTTTTAAAATGTATAAACACATAAAGTGACAGTGAATCTCAATCATCAACGTCATGGGATCTAGAGTCACTTGGAAGGCGAACCTCTGGGCTTGTCTGTAAGGGGCTTTCTAGACTGGGTGGGTTGAGGTTGGAGAACTCACCCTGAATGTGGACGGTGCCACCCCATGGGTTGGGGTCCCAAACTGAATAAAAAGGAAGTGAGCGGAGCACCAGCTTCCATCTGTCTCTCTTCCTGACTCAGGACATAATGTGACCAGCCGGCTCACCCTCCTGCCACCAAGCCTTTCCTGTCAGGATGAATGCACCCTTGAGCTGTGCGCCCAGGTGAACTGCCCTTCTTTAAGCTGCTTATGTTAGGCATGTTGCCACAGCAACAAAAATGGTGGTCACTACACATGGTAAAATGTAAAATGCTAAGACTTCATTATCCAGTGAAGATGGCAGAGCACCCTTTGTACGAGTCTTGCAACTTTTCTAAAGGTTAGGCTCCCCCCCTCCCCCACCCCAGACAGGCTTTCTCTGTGTAGCTTTTCACCTTTCCTGGAACTCACTCTGTAGACCAGGCTGGCCTCGAAGTCACAGAGATCCACCTAGCTCTGCCTCCCCAGTGCTGGGATTAAAGGCATGCACCACCACAGCCTGGCAGGTTAGGCTTTTTTCTCCCAGACTAACAAACAGAAGCCAGGGATGTTGGTACACACACACCTGTCCTCTCAGTACTCAGGAGGTGGAAACAGGTGGTTCAGAAGCTCAAGGCCAGCCTGGGCTACAAGAGACTGTTTCAGCCGGGCGGTGGTGGCGCACACCTTTAATCCCAGCACTCAGGAGGCAGAGGTAGGCGGATCTCTGTGAGTTTGAGGCCTACCTGGGCTACAGAGCGAGATTCAGGACAGGCGCAAAGCTACACAGAGAAACCCTGTCTCGAAAAACAAAAACAAACAAACAAACAAAAAACAAAAAAAAGAGAGAGAGACTCTGTTTCAAAATGCAAAAGCAAAAACAATAGCAACAACAACAAAAACCTTTGGGCTTAGAAACTAACTCATATCCTACCTCAAGCTTATATTTTTGAGTATTTTTTTTTTGTACTGAGAGTTGGACTCAAATTCCTGGTGGCTAATAAGTTCTATAAAGTGTAGCCCAGCCAACATCTCCCAACATGTCCCATCAGCCTCCCTGTCACATGATAATCCTACCTCTTTACTCCCAGCAGTGGACAGACACCTGACCTACTCACCGTGGAGTCCTTCCCTGCTCTGGGAGGCCCCCCGATCTCATGGCTCATCTATTTCCCTCTCTGCTTTGAGATTACATCCAAAAGACCAGCGTCCAGACACATCTTGCCATCACCACTCTCTGGGAGGGCCTCCATCACTCTCTGGGAGGGCCTCCATCACTCTCTGGGAGGGCCTCCATCACTCTCTGGGAGGGCCTCCATCACTCTCTGGAAGGGCCTCCATCACTCTCTGGAAGGGCCTCCATCACTCTTTGGGAGGGACTCCACCACTCTCTGGAAGGGCCTCCATCACTCTCTGGAAGGGCCTCCATCACTCTCTGGAAGGGCCTCCACCACTCTCTGGGAGGGACTCCATCACTCTCTGGGAGGGCCTCCATCACTCTCTGGGAGGGCCTCCATCACTCTCTGGGAGGGACTCCACCACTCTCTGGAAGGGACTCCATCACTCTCTGGAACGGCCTCCACCACTCTCTGGAAGGGCCTCCATCACTCTCTGGAAGGGCCTCCATCACTCTCTGGAAGGGCCTCCATCACTCTCTGGGAGGGCCTCCATCACTCTCTGGGAGGGACTCCACCACTCTCTGGGAGGGACTCCACCACTCTCTGGAAGGGACTCCACCTTAAAAAACTAAGGTCTAGGTAGCTCCAACATCAGTCTAATAAGCCGGTACGCCCAGGTCCAAGCCAGACTGACTTCATATGTACTGTCTCATTGAACTCCAATGCCCCTACAAACTGGTTCTAGTGGCCCATAAGATAGCTCAGTGGATAAAGGCACCTGCCACCAAGCCAGATGCCCTCATTTTGATCCACTGAGCCCACATAGCAGAACCCCTGTAAATTGTCCTCTGACCTTTCTACATGCCTGCAAGTACACACACACACTCCACATACACCACAACCCCTCTACATACACACACTCCACACACACCACAACCCTCCACATACACACACACACATCATACACACCACACACACATCTCAACCCCCACACACCATACATAGACACACACATCACACACATAGATACTACACGCACACATATCACACACAGCACACCACACATACATCACACACACACACACACATCACACCACATACCCACACATACGCCACACACGCACTGCAACCCTCCACACCACACACAGATGCACACATCACACATCACACACACAGCACATCACACACAGATGCCACACACACACACACACACACACACACACACACACACACACACACAGAGCACACCACACACATATTCCACACACAGCGCACAACACACACATCTCACACACATACACATACCACCACCACACACACATACACACACATATACCACACATACACATCACACACAGCACACCATACACATATCGTACACACAGCACACCACATCACACACACACACACACACACACACACACACACACACACACACAATAAACAAAATGCAAAGACAAAGCCCTGGTTGTATTCTTTCTCTTGTACTGTAGCCCAGAAAATGAAAAGTGAGAGTAGATTAACTTCTTTCAAGGTTCCAGAACTGGGAAAAACTGGAACCAGAAGTCACCTGAGGCAGCCTGCCTTCAGAACCACAGCTCTGGACAAACTGCCAGAAAAAGAACCGGAGCCTGGGCATGCCAAGCCACAGGCATCTCCAATGTCAGACTCGGGACCTGTCAGCCATGCTAACTCATTGAAGACTTTGTGGAGAACATGGTCACGTGCTGTTTTAGGGGTAAAGACCTTCACAGACACCCCAGAATTGACTCCTAGCTGAGGTTTAACGGCAGGCAGCTTTGTAAGGAAGGTTCGTCATGGCTTCAGCTACCTATGTGTTTAACTGACCTATGAAGGTCATCTATGTGATCTCTCAGCAAGCATTCTCTAGCACCCTATTGGGGTCCATCCCAGAGGAGGAGATGCCACACTGCTCTGGAATACGGTACATGACATTATTTATCCACTCCTGTTTTTTTCTTTTCTTTTTTTTTTTTTCAGACTTCTATATACCATGGCGTAGAAATTGCAAAGCAATTGATGGTAGAATCTGCCTTCCTAAAGCAAAACAGGAAGAGAGGAGAGGAGAGGAAAAACAAAAAACAAAAAACAAACAACCGAAATCAGGTCACCTGGGAGAACTCAGATTGCCTTTTCATTGTGACTGTGCGCGATGTGTTATAGCAGATATCATCCCGAGCTATGAGGCCTAGGATTGGGTACCCACAAGCCAGTCTCAACAACTCCCACCAGCAGGACCTGACTCATCCAGGCAGACCGCATCAATTCTTAATGAGCCTACAGTCCCCAAAGTCCTAGCTACTTCTATCCTGTGACTCCCTGGTGTCCTGCAGGACGGCTGTCCCAAATCCCCCACATTCTTCAGTCCCTACTTCTCAAAGGTCGCTGCCCCCTTCCCATCCCAGGTCTCCTCTGTGGCTCTCCATCCCCTTCCTTCTCTTTCTCCTTCATAACCTCTCTCCCTCCTTTTGTTCTTTCTACCTCATTCCTCTCCTTCTTTCTCTCCCCTCTCCTCCTCTTTTCCTCTTGTTAATTTCCTTTCCTCCTTTTCTTCCTCCTCCCTATTCCCTTCCAGCTTCTTCTTCTCCTTCCCCTCTAACCCCCGCCCCCATCCATTCCTAAGCTGGGGACTCACCAGGTGCAGGGCCAGTGGCAGCAGCAGCAGGAACAGCCACAGGTAGAGGTGACAGCTGTTGGTGAATTTGCTATGCTCGGGGTCGTGGTACCAGCCCCCTGTGAGCGCGGCCCACACTCCCTGCCTGAGCAGCTGCAACACCTGGGACGCCATGCCAGGGATCCTGCGTGCCCTGGGGCTCAGCACCCTGGGACTCAGTACGGTGATGTGTACCGGTGTGCTCCGGTGGAGCCACCGCCCCCGGCGCCACCGCCGCCCAACCCGCGGCAGACGCTGGACAGCGCGGACTGGTACAGCGCGGTGCTGGAGCCGGCCGGGGTTGCCGGGCAGGTGCGCGCCATGTCCAAGGGAAGGAGGATTTTCCCATCATGCTTCGCGATGGCTGCTCAAGGATGCTCCCGCGGCTCCGCCCTATGCCCACCCCAGAAGGAGCTCAGTCCCTCCCTCTCCCTTCTTGATAGCCGGGGCTCCACCAGCCTTTCTCTCTGAGTCTCCCAGGAGCGAGTTTGCGAGGTGTGCGAACCAAGAATGTTCCCGTGTGAGAACCACAGACAGGAAACTCCTTGGCTTTTGATTTTGTTTTGCCACTTGCACCAAAAGGTTTGTCTAACCTCAAGTCCCAGGCTTGCAGCATGCAAAGCAATTTCCTCTGAGCTCCACCTGAGGGCCTTTGGCCCCTGTGACCTTGGCGGGCCACAGACCAAAGCCTCTGAAGTTTTACGCTTGACCTGATCTGCTCTCACTGACTTCCACTCTGAATTTTTCTCTTCCACGCCCAGTTACCCAACTGGGCACACAGAGACGACAACTGTCTTTCTGAAACAATCTTTGAAGATTCAATTAGTCACTGGTGTTTTTATTTTACGTTGTTTTATTTCATTTGTGAGGCAGGGTCTCACTCTGTAGACTGGATTGGCTTGGAAGGGATTATGTGGCTCAGGCTGGCCTGAAAGTTCATGGCAATCCTCCAGAATATTGAGATTACAGGCGTGAGCAACTGCATCTTGTTCTCTGTATTTTTATATGTTTCCTGAACATCATCCGGGATAGCAATCAACCATTTCAACTAGGAGGAAAGAGAAGGGAAAAAGAAGAAGCAAGGGAGAGGGGAGGAGAGGGAAGAAAAGGAGAAAAGCAGATTTTTATGTGTGGCGCTAGGTGGCGCTAGATCGCCGCTAGACTAGAGTAAAGCCTCTTCTTGGTATTGCCAAACAGGCGAGGATTAACAAACGGGACAGATTTGATATAGCAGAAAGCTTGTCCGCAAAACGACGGCTCCAATTTTCACTTAAATTTGTTCACTTCTCACATAGGTCAGTGTGTATCATGTGTGTCTTGTGAAGACATTAGTGCTTATTTTAGGTCTTGTATTTTCTTTCTTAATTTTCTGTATAGTGAGGGTCCCTGAAGCTCAGGAGAGAAATAATGGAAGGAAGATTCTGAGTTTCAATTGAATAAGTTTTAAAGAACTAAGAAAAGGACTTTAAATATTAAAATAATGTGCCGTGATCTCCAACCCAAAATGAGATAAAACAAACAGACAAACGAAAATTAGCTTTAAAATCAATCCTAAGACATTAAGGTCTGCAGCTATAAAGTAAATAGCTGATGGACTCATTGTCCCCCAAAGACAAGGAGAATACAGCCAAAGCCACTAAAACCAGCTGTTCCAGACTCTTGAAATACAAGAAAGCCACAGACCAAGTGGAAAATCATCTATTAAAAAAATATATATATTTAACTGAAGCAACACAAGATTCTCTGTTCTGTGTTCACAGGAGCTGCCTTCTCCATCCCAGGGCCAGTGTCGTGAGTTATGGGGTGATGGGGAGGACCACTGGCGACAACTTGAATGCGCACAGAGACTCACACGGCTCTGTAAGGGAAGCTGCAGATAGGCGAACGCAAACTAGGCACAAGCATAGTATGTACGCTGCTCCCTTCGTCCCGACAGCTGCTTAAAAGGACAACTGCACATTGTAAAAGCCCTAGAACTGTGGCCGGCGCCGTGGCTCGGGGGCTTAAAGCACTTCCTGCTTCTGCATAGCACCAGAGTTAGTCGGTTCTGCTCCAGGGGATCCAATACCCTCTTCTGGCCTGCAAGGACACTGGGCATGGACACATAAGTGCAGCCAGGCACTTAACAATCACTGAATCTGTGCTCTAAGAAAAAAAATGGTGTGTGTGTGTGTGTGTGTGTGTATGTGTGTGTGTGTGTGTGTGTGTGTGTGTGTGTGGAGAGAGAGAGAGAGAGAGAGAGAGAGAGAGAGAGAGAGAGAGAGAGAGAGGAAAGTACCAGACCCTTGAATGGTCTCAGAGTGCATAAGCTGAGTCCATAGCCTGAGTACCCCCTCCCACATAGGAAACGACTACAGTACAAATGAGCTCATGTCTATTGTGTTGGGTCACCAAAGTGTGTGGGATCCCTTGGTAATGACAGCTTAGCCTTGTTCAGTGAGTCCATGAAGCAATGAGAATCAAGCAGACTTTGAAATCAAGAAGTAAGAAAAGGCATCAAGCCTAAGGAAAGCAGCTGGGAGGTTCCGGTGAGTGGAAATTTACACACCAGAGAGGAGGAGACCCTTCAGAAATAAAAAACTAAACACACAGGCTAATGTGTGCCCTAGAGGTGTTGGGGCCATCAAATACATCAATTACTAGCTAACCTCAGCAGAGACAGGGTAAGCCATGCATGAATACACTGGCATGGGGGGGGGGGGGAGAAACAAACAGTTTACATAGAAAGAAGACAAAAGAAAAGTAAATAGAAAAGAGATTACAAATACGTAATTAAATGCAAGGGTAATGTTATTCTTCAGAAGTCTCTTGAAGACACGTTAGCTGAAAATGCTAAAGGAGACATGTGGGATTGGAGAGATGGCCCAGCAGTGGAGAGCACTTTCTGTTCTTTCAGAGGACCTGAGTTCAGTTTCCAGTACCCACATGGTGGCCCACAACAACCTGCAGCTCCAACTTCAGGGCATCTGATGCCCTCTTCTGGCCTCTGAGGGCACTGTGCACGCATGCGCATGCACACACATGCATAAAAAAATAAATATTTTTAGAAGGAAAATGCTAGAGTATTCTATATGTATTTTTAAAAGTATATGCCAGGTATGGTGGTACATGTTCAGCTACAGCAGCCAAAAAGCAGAGTCAGGTGGATGGCTATGAATTCAAGGCTAGCCTGGTCTACATTGTGAGCTCCAGAACAGTCAGAACTACATAGACAGAGAGACCTCGTTTCAAAAAAATGTGTGTATGTATGTATGTATGTATGTATGTATGTATGTATGTATATGTATGCATATATGCAAAGTATTCTATAAATGATATATATTTGTACAAATGTGTCTGTCATGTATAGTTATATCTGTTCTTGGAGAGATAAAATTAAACTCTGAAGCAAGAAAACAGATGGCCAGGAGATGGAGGGAATGTGGGGGAAAGAATCAACTTTTGTGTGGATAGCCTCTTAAAAACAGGCTTTTTTTTTCATATTTTTCATACTTAAAATATGTATTAAAATGCAATAGTATTTACACTTAGATTTCCTAGGCTCCTTTGAGGTAGATTTTAAACACACCTTTTAATTCTAAAATTAAAAGATGAAGAAAGGTGATTATGAGAATAATAAACAAATAAGAGTAAACCAATTTCTTCAGAGACCAACTTGGAATCCACCCCAGTGGGAAAGCAGACTTCTAGTATCCAAGTTAATATTTAGGAGAATTTATATGCTGGATAAATGGGAGCTGGACTCAGACTTCACTGTTAAAAGACACCAACATGTGCTAATATTCCTTCAATGTATTTAATTTTAAATCTTGGGTAGCAAGGCTGCAAGTTTTGAAAGACAGCTTTACTGTTTTTATAAATAAAACCATTTGTTCAAAAAATAATTGACAGGTAAGAAAATACCCCTGCAAGCAACACTAACTGAAACTGTTTGCTCACTTTGCTTTCTACAGGGAAACACAAAGATTGAGAGGATGTCAAACAGCCATTGATGAAGTGACCAAGCAAATAAGCACATGTATGTAAAATATCAGTTTATTTTTATTTCATGTATTCCTGTGTTTGCCTATGTGTATGCATGTATGTAAGTGTACCATTTGCATGCAGGAGCCCGTGGAGGTTGGAGGAGGCATCAGATGCCCCGGAGCTGGAGTTACAGGCAGTTGAGAGCCACCATGTGTGTGCTGGGAACTATACTTGGGTCCTCTGCAAAAGCGTTCCTTGCTCTTAACTACCGAGTCATCTCTCCGTTATTGGAGCAAACAATTATAAACAGTGGTTACATGTCTAGAGTGTGTCACTATTTTCCCAGTATGTCACACTCCTTATGCTTCAGGATGGTAAAAACAACCATAAAGTAACAATAGCATCCAGAAAAAAAATGAAGAAGGCCATAACACAAAGCTGACCACCACAAACATGACCACCACAAAGCTTGATGGACGTAACGCTGACCACCATGGCTTCGGGCCTAGATGCTCTTACAGGGAAAGCAGTGAATACTGAGGCCAGAGGAAAGCAGCTACCAGGATAGATTCACACAACTGAGTTACACCTGGTGTGCTCCCATTTATTACAAGGGATGGGAAGGTCAACTGGGCTCCCTGGAGAGTTCCAAAGAAATGCCAGCTATTAGTTTAAAAGATGGAGAAAAAGATGGCTTCGTGGATACATCTTGCTCACTAGCAAATGCTGTATGTAGGAACTAGAAAACAGTGCTTGGATTTTGAGCATTTCTCTGAAAGCCGCAAAAGAGTTGCTTATTTGTCCTCGTTAACCCACACAGTCAACATGTGCTTGTGGGGAAGGTATGTTGATAGCCTCCTTTTGTTGTTGTTTGTTGAGATAGGTTCTTAGGTAGCCCAGGCTGGCCCACACTATATAGCCAAGGATGTCCCTGAACTGCTGATCTTCCTTCTTCTACCTCTTGAGTACTAGGATTACAGGTCTGAGCTGCCAGGCTTAGGCAGTGCTGGGGATCACACCAGGGCTTCCCAAAGCTAGGAAAACATTCTACCAACTGTGTCTCATGCCCAGCTCTTCCTCCTATGTCTACAAATAGATTTCAACAAAAGCTGAAGTTCTCTAAGGAGGTCTGTAGTCTGACTCTCGCTGCATCTAGTCTAGTTTAAGGAATCCACTCCCACCTCAAAGAGCTGATATTTGGAGAAAACCCTCATTTCCACCAAGTGAGTGAGATAAACGGGCCAGACAGGAAATCTATGCGATGCAGAAAACTTAGCAAGCAAAATGGGGAGTGTCCAGTTTTTGGAACTCAATAAAAATGAACAAAGAAACCCATACAAAGCCCATCTTTGTAGAGGCTCGCTCTCTCTCTCTCTCTCTCTCTCTCTCTCTCTCTCTCTCTCTCTCCCTCCCTCCCTCTCTCTCTCATTTTTGTTCTCTGTGACTTCAGGTTAGTACCTGCAGCACATTGTAAAGAATCGGTCATTATGTTTACAAAGAGTCAAGGACATTATTAAAAAAAAATGCAACAAAAATTGAAGGAGCAGGTGGCAGGTGGACAGACTGGTGCCGGAGTGGAGCCCAAGGTCAAAGTCATGAGCACAGTGATTCTGCACCTAAAGGGATATCAGCCAGGGTAGAAGACGGCCTTGGCCTTCCGGATGCCCTCAGCCTTTCACACTGTAGCAGTTTAGTGAAGCGGTCCATTGTTCCTTTCCCCAGACCTGTAGTAATCTGTAACTACAAGGCTCTCTATCTGCAGGACGGCAGCTTGGCCCCAGGGATTAAAGTAACAGAAATCTTACAACTCGGGATGACTCGGTCTCAGGCAGAGTGCCAGTTGAAACAGAATAAACAGCAACCGGAGTCACAGTCTGCACTCAGTAATGGATGCCAGCAACTAGCTGCTGTTATTGTTATTTTTATTCATTTAACTCCACATCTTTAAGTATGAGAGAATGGAGACGGGGTGGGGGGAGCACCCATAAATTACAATCTCACATTAGAAAAACACCATGCTGCTTCACAATTAGCTAAGAAACCAAGAGCTCCAGAAAACAGCAGCATGCGAACGCCCCCTTGTGGTGCTGACTGTTTCTTTCACTCAGCGCTCCCTCAAATCCTGTTCTCTCAGCCTTTGCTCAAGTCTTACCTTCTGCATGAGGCCGCTCTCACTCTGTCCACACTTTTGAAGATCCCCACTGGCTCCCGTTCACGCTATCTCCTCGAACTAGTCTTGATCCATCATTCCCTGATGTCTTTTCTATTGCCACCAAGCCAGGCCTGGTGGCAAATGTCTAGAATCCCAGCACTTAGGAAATTGGAGGCAGGAAGATAAGGAGTTCAAAGCCAGTCATGGCTACATAGTGGGTTTCTGGCTAGCCTGAGATGCATGAGAAACATGAGAAGAGAAGAGGAGAGGGGAGGAGAGGGCAGGGGAAGGGAGTGAAAGAGAGGAAGACAGGCAGAGCAGGGGAGGGGCAGGAAGGAGAGGACAGGGGAGATAAGTTTTAATTTGGGGCCATGAATACAGTTTAGCAGTAAGGAGCTAGCCTAGAGTTCAGTTCCCAGCACACAAATAAATCAGTAAATACTAAATTCCTGTGCGTAAATAAGTAAGTTCTAATACATGGTATATTCATTTGTCCTGTTCGTTTTTCATCTAATCCCGGTAAAATACAAGTTCTGTGAAGGCTGGCACTTTGCCTTGCCACCTTTTCTATCTCAAGCACCTAGAGAGTGCCTGCCATCCTGTGTGTTGAGTAATCAGCCGTGTCTTCCTGTCTGTCTGTCTGTTCTCTCTGTTACAAACAAGGTCCGTGTATTTACTTGGTTTTAATTTTGTGGCATTGTTCACAATAAGTAAGAATACTGGTGACAAGAGGATGTAAGTTCCAATTAGTCTCTGGATACATGATATACTTTCTGAACAAAAGTGTCCTGAAGGGCTGGAGAGAAGGATCAGTGGTTAAGAGCACTGGCTTCTCTTGCAGAAGACTCGAGTTAGCAACTACCTGGTCCCTCAGCCATCTATAACTCCAGTGCCAGGGGATTTAACACTCTTGGCCTCTGAGGGCACCAGGCATGCAAATAGTGTGCAGATATATGCAGACAAAATATTCATACACATAAATTTAAAAAATATCCATACACATAAGATTAAAGCATCATGACTTATTTTATTTTTTCGGTGCTAGGCATTGGATGTGGGGCCCTGTGCACGCCAGGAAGCATTGTACCACTGAGGGACATCTCTAGCTCTTAGTGTCATGGTTTTAGATGTAATGTACCCTAGGGCCTTGGAAGTCCCCCTTCCAACTTTATATCCTAAACATCTTGGGGAATAGTTTTAATTTCAGTTGGAAGAATGAAAATGATCTTTGATTCAGGAACATATACAAAGTATAAGCATAAAAAAACAGAGAAAGAAATATGCTGTGGATTTTATGTTCTAATAAATAATAGGGTCCACCATGAGCAAAAGTAACATGAAAATAATGCCGCCATTGTCTAGCACAGATGGAGGGCTGTGGTTTGGACAGTTCAGTGAATGCTGGAAACAACCCCTGGGGAAGACACTGCTGCTCCGCCATGTTAGAGAGGGAGTGATTGAAGACCAAAGATGAGGTTTCATAGGGCACCCCCTGACAAAGCCAGGACGGGACCCTGGTCTGCTATCACACCCCACTGCTCATCATAATGCTGTGTCTCCACTCATGATGGGTCATATTAAATTACAGCACACAGATGAAACCACACACACACACACACACACACACACACACACACACACACATACACACACACACACACATTGGGTCTCGGGCTACCCATATATCCATAAAAAAGCTCAAGATAGACTCTTTCTGGCAGTTAGATAAAAGCCAGCATTCCTCAGGAACCTGTGAAACAGGTTTTGAGTCCCCAAGAAGGAGTCAATTCCCTGATCTCTGGGAGAAGGGACATATGGCTCTCCAACATGACATATACCTGTGGTATCTATCAGTGTATCAAAACCCACGCTGGCCTCAGGCTCCCTCAGTATCACAAGTGCCTGCTATACACTTCAGAATCCATACTAGCATACTAGCCGACCTCACCTCCTCTTCTACAACCTCCTCTGCACAGCTCTAGTTCTCTGTATAATCCACATAACTGTCCATGGGATGGACTCTCTCTCTCTCTCTCTCTCTCTCTCTCTCTCTCTCTCTCTCTCTCTCTCCCCCCCCTCTGTCCCCCCTCTCTCCATCTCTTGCTATCATCTCCCTCTCTCTATTTCTTGATCCCCCCCCCACTATGCTCTAGTCTCTGTCTCTTGCTGTCTTGATATCTTTACTGTTCCCTCCCACTCTCCCACTTCCCTAGCCCTGGCCATGTCCAGTCTGCTTTCTTTTCTCTCTGCTTTAGACTCTTCCAGATGCCTCCGGATATTTTCTCTCTCTTATTCACAATAAAAAACTCTCCCCTAATAATGGAGAGTTCATGTCAATAGTTATTTTACTTTGCCCCTGGCATACAACACAGACACAGACACACACACACAGACACACACACACACACACACACACACACACACACACATATACACACACACTTGACTCCAAGATGAGATCCAAGGTGGGCAATGACAGCTGATGTTTCTGAATTTTGAAGCTCTCTGTCAACATTCCTTTTGTCTTGAAGTTAGCCATAGGACCCAGCAAAGGAAATCCCACTAAACTGTCACCTTTCTGCAACTCTGTTTTCTGAACAGAAATATAAAAGAAAAGATGGATGCTGTACATAAGTAAACATTGAGGAAAGCATTTTTCTATTCCTAGCATCTTTTTTCAGATTAAAATTTTAAATTACATTTGGGGTACATGTCTGTATCCATTCAAATATGCACATGCACCATGTACACTTGTGGAGGTCAGAGGTCAACTTGAGGGATCAGTTTTCTCTTCCACCATGACCTGTGTATTAAACGCAGGTCATTATGCTGAGCCATCTTACAGGCCCATTTTTTCACCCAGATTTTAAAACACTCCCTTGTAACAGAAATTGCTATGTTTAATATAGTGGCTGTTCTGTTTCCTGACCCCCAGATAAGTTTATTGGAATGCACAATGTACCAACCATACTCCCCCTGCCCCCAGGTCTTGAGGAAATACTTTTCTTACTCTTTGGGCCTCTCTGGCTTCTAGTCTCTCCTGAAATTCGAATGCAGACTCAGTCTTAAGGTCATTTGTGCTCTGGTTTCCTCCTCGGCTCTTCTCAGGCAAGCATCGGTCCCTGTCATTGAGGGGCATCAGGGTTGGCCACAGCATGTTTCCGGGTTGCCTCTGTTCGGGTTCTCTTTTTGTCTTTCATCCACCCTACCCCCCCCCCACCAGGTCCCACTCAAGCTCCTCTGTCCCATTAGAAACTTGTTTTGAGGGTGGCCAGCTCTCCTGGAGTGTCAGTGCTGACTGTCCTGTGACTAGGAGCCCAGGGCAGGTCAACACATACGTGACACCCCTTGTCACTGACACCCTGTGTTCACTGCTTTACAACCTATGACCCTCAAGACCTGTGTTTATCTTTGGAATTATTTCCTCAGGCCTGTGTTGACCCTCTCAGATCCCAAAGTCAAGGACAATGAATTTTCACTGTCTCCATTTCCTCACTCCTGCAGTTCTTGGTTCGTGTTTTTGAGACCAAGTCTTTCCGTGTAGCCTACACTAGCCTGGAACTCCTGATCCTCCTGCCCCTACCTCCCAAGGGCTGGGACTGCAAGTGTGTGACTCCAGGACCAGTTCATCTCTTGTGTATTTGGTTTCTTTCCCCATAACACTACACTCCTTCCACACTACAGAAGCAGGTTTTTATTCTTATTTTTAATATTTATTTATGTTCATGCCTGTGTGCCTAAGTGAATATGTACCATGTGAATGCAGTACCCATGGAGGCCATAAGAGGGCATCAGATTCCCTAAAACTGGAGTTACAGGCAGTTGTAAGCCCTTACCAGTGTTGGGGAACCAACCTATATCCTCTGGAAGAGCAGTCAGCATTCTTAACTGCTGAACCATCTTCCCAACCCCACAGAAGCTGAGATTTTAGACGTTAAGCTCTCCCTCCACTGGCAACATTCCCTTCTCTTCCTCTGCAGGACCCTGGCTCCTCTCTGAGTAGCGTGAGAGTCCATGACAGAAGCTCTTAGCTGTAATGACCCATGGATTTCCTATCAGACCAGAAACTGAAGTGGAAGCGGGCTGCAGAGGAGGATGAAGCCACTTCGTAGTCTGCACCCCTAAGTCTTTTCATGGAAGTCTTTGCCATCAGACTTCTGTCCTGGTGATTTCGCTTTATCCTTGTGCCAATGGAGTTTGCATAATCCTTTTCTTTTAAGGTGATTCACTCTCAGCTTCATCATATGAGTCTTGACTTCACTGCTTGTAGATGAAAATCCATATTGCTTGTCAGAGGCAGAAGGCAATTGCAGTGTGAATATTAGAAAAGCAGAAAAGTTAGGGCTGAAGAGATGGCTCAGTGGGTAAAAGCACTTGCCACAAAAGCAGGAAGACTTGAGTTTGAATTCCCAGGACCAAATAAAATGCCTGGTGTAGCCATCTCAGTAACACCAGTGCATCATGGGGCGATGAGAGCATCCCTGGGACTCGCTGACTGTCAACTTAGCTCCGTTCAGTGAGAGGTTTTATCTCCCAGGCATAGAACGCAGAAAGGTGATATCAGATGTCTTCTTCCAGTCTCTGTACCTGGGCACACATGTGCAACACACACACACACACACACACACACACACACACACACACACACACACTCTAAAAAGTATATCCATAAAAATAATAGAAAAGCTAGAAAATGTGTTTGTGAAGGGGGCCCTGGCAGACATCTGCTTGCTCTATTAGGAAATGCTGAACTTGGCTGCCGGCTCACACCCATAACCTCAGCATTTAGGAGGCTGAGGCTGGAGCATGGCTGTGAGTCCCAGGCCAACCTGTGTTCTAAAGTGTGTACAAGGCCAGAAGGGGCTATGTATAAAACTTTGCCTCAAAAAAGAAGTTTTAGTATTGGTACCAAGCACTATTTGAGAATTACTATGCAGTAAGCACCCTCCAGGCTCTTCGGCCACCCCATGAGGAAAACACCACTGACTGTCTTTAACATTTTACAGATGAGCAAATTCAGACACCCAAAACAAACAAGCAGACAAACCAAACCAAACAAGAAGCAGCAGAAACAATACAAACCTCCTTGTAAGGAGGCTTATAAGGCTTTAGTATTAAGGCTCATCCTTCTTTGTCACTGGTCTGGAAGCCCCGGCTTAGTAATTCTGTTGATTTCTTGGGATGATTTTGTAGCTGTATTCTCTATTTGTTTTAAGCTTCATCGATTGCAGCACCCTGGCAACCTGTAGCTCACAGGGGACGCTAAGGCAGCTGAATGAAAAAATAGATAAAAAGGAAAGGACATACATGACAGCTCCTAGGTATGGTGGAGGAGAAAGTTTATTATAGATGCGCAGGAGAGCATAGTCAGAGGCAGAGACATGTGGGAGAGTCCAGAATGGACATGACCAGACTGAGCTGGGCCGCGTGGGAGAGGGGAAGGGAGCGGGGAAGAGAGGGAACCAGGTGCAGAAGCCAGGAGGCCAAAGGTACAAAAGTGTGGGTAACCAAAATGTCTGGACTGTATAGGGAAGAGTAGCCACATCCCTGGGCTAGAGAGTTCAGGGTAGGAGGTGGGGTAGGCAAGTCAGGAGGACCCTGTAGCAGGTAGGGACTGAGGGACGCCCGGAGAACCTGGCTGCCAGTGTCCGCTTTGACATGTTAAATAGGCACCTCAGCTGCTCCTCTCGGGTGTGAAATTTAACAGTAGCCTACGTCGGAGCCGGTGGGTGCACCCGGCTAGGTGCGACTTGGGGATCCCTGACACCGGAGCGCTGCAGGCACAGGGACGCATCAGCTTTTGGGGTTATGTGACTGTGGCTCGCCGCACTCTGGCGTCTGGAGACTTTCCATGCTTGCAGCCTGGTGAGACCAAGCATTCCTGGCCCAGAGACGAGCATCTGTTGCTAGGATGGTCTGTCACTTTACATCTGGAGTGCAAGGATCCTCTTCTCTTTATCTTCCTCTTTTCACAGCGGAGCCTGTCCATTCTTATGCATCAAGATCTCTTTAACTCTCGGGAAAGCTCTAAGAGGTCCCAGGCTTGCTCCGCCCTCCGGGCCATGTGAGCGCGGCTTTCCTAGGCCCTGGAGCGCGACGGGGACGCTGGAGGGCCGGCTCAGAGTAAGACACAAATGGACGTGAAAAGGATGACAGTCTGGGAGCGGGGTCACAATGGACTTAGAAGCAGGTGCGGGCCTTGAAGGACGGTAGAGGGGACCGAGTGATCTAGAGGACCGTAATAGACTTGGAGCGGCTTGGGCAGATCCCGGAGACAGGCGCTCGCCGGCCATGTCCAGACCCCTAAAGGACCTGTACAGGGTGGCTCCGGGGTGAAGATTCAGGGTTACTCATGAACTCAGAGTGGAGGGAAGAGCCGAGAAGGCAGGCACCAGGGCGAGGTAAATGAACTTTGAGGTGTGGCTCCAGGAGCACCAATGAACTTGGAGAATGAACTTGGGAAGGGTGGGCACCAGGGAGGGGCTAATGACCTGGAGGGGTGGATCCAGGAGCACCAATGAACTTGGAGAATGAAATTGGAAAAGAAGGGCGGGCACCAGGGGTGGAACCAGGGAAGCCTGGAGGGAGGACCTGGTCCCGGAGAGCAGAAGTATCCACTTGGCGGAATGGATATATAGGGGGCGTGTCAGGTCCAGGAGGCGGGTTCAGGTCAGGCTCCTGAGCTAGTTCCAGGGGCTAAAGAACCCGGAGGGCGGGACGGGCACTAGGGCGGGACTAATGGACCTGGAGGGTGGATACCAGGGGTGACGAACTCGGCGGAGACAGGGCTGGTGCCAGGGGGAACCTGGAGGACCGAGTCGCCAAAGGAGGCGGGGCTGGGGGGGGCGTCTACTGGGGAGCGCGCGGGAGTCCACGGCAGGCCCAGCACCGCCACCCGGCATCTGCACCAGCGGCAGAAGGAAAGAGCTAGCCAAACAAGGGGCAGAGCTGCGGCCAAAGCCCTCGGGCAGTGGGCGTGACCTCTGTTGTCCCGCTCAATCCCTGCACCCCTTCCCTGTTGGCTTGGACCGATGAAGCGCACCGTTGGAGGCCAGGGAAGCTGAGGTGGTGGCTAGGGCTCTTGATCCACCAGCGACCTCTCAATCGCCCCTATGGCACTGCCTGGAGCCGAGGGCACGGCAGACACGCCACGGTCCCCAGCCCGGGGCGACTCGGGGTGCTCCTCCTCCGGGATGTGGGCCGCACTTTATGACTATGATGCGCGCGGCGAGGACGAGCTGAGCCTGAGACGCGGCCAGCTGGTGGAGGTGCTGTCCCAGGACGCGGCGGTGTCAGGCGACGAGGGCTGGTGGGCCGGCCAAGTGCAGAGACGCCTGGGCATCTTTCCCGCCAGCTACGTGGCGCCGTGTGGCCCTGTGCCGCCGCCTGCGCCGCCCCTGCCGCAGCCCTGCTCACCGGTGCATGTGGACTTCGAGCGCCTGGAGCTCAAGGAGCTGATCGGCGCGGGCGGCTTCGGCCAGGTGTACCGCGCCACTTGGCAGGGCCAGGAGGTGGCGGTGAAGGCGGCACGCCGGGACCCTGAGCAGGACGCGGCGGCGGCGGCCGAGAGCGTACGGCGCGAGGCGCGGCTCTTCGCCATGCTGCGGCACCCCAACATCATCCAGCTGCGGGGTGTGTGCCTACAGCAGCCGCACCTCTGCCTGGTGCTGGAGTTCGCGCGCGGCGGGGCACTCAACCGCGCGCTGGCAGCCGCCGCACCAGATCCCCGAGCTCCAGGCCCCCGCCGCGCACGCCGCATCCCCCCGCACGTGCTGGTCAACTGGGCGGTGCAGATTGCCCGCGGTATGCTCTACCTGCACGAGGAGGCTGTGGTGCCTATTCTGCACCGCGACCTCAAGTCCAGCAACAGTAAGTGAGGCTAGACTCAAGGGAAGGGGGTGCCAGGAGCAAAGACAGGGGTCTGATCTGCCCAGGACTCTGAGAGCGGGAAGACAGGCCCTGATTATCTTGTTTTAGGTCAATTTGTGCTCACCCTGGCGTTATTACCCTTGGGCATCTTTTTAAAAGACAGGGACCGGCTTGCTCGTAGGTAAATTCTTGTTACTCTCTGGACCCGCAGGAAAACCCAGCGAGTGTTTATACGTCTGTGTAGGTCTCCCAATTCGTTTGCACAGGACTTTGCTGGCCCTGACCTTAAGCCGAGTATGTCTAGCCTGCTCTCCGTCATCAACCCCCTCCCTATTTCCTTCCACTTTACAAATTTCTAATTTCTTTTTCTGGTACACGCTGCAAACACAGGACTTAATGCATTCCAAGCAGGCACTCCCTTGAGGTGCTTTGCCCCCATATCATCTCACCGTGAACATGGCTTCTTGTCCTTTGGGCTTCCCCAAAACCTTACCATTCATATGTCTCTGTATATGAAACATGACCTTACTGTTGTTTGGAGGAATCTTTTCTGCAAATCGGAAGCGCCCATCTGGGCTGAGAACAAGTGCATAGATCCTGTACTCTACTGGAAACCTGAAATATCTGATTGGTGTCAGTTACCTTATCTATAAGTTAGAGTGGATTTCCCAGATGTTAGCAGAGAGCTGGCACGTGATCTAAACACAAACCCTACTAAGATTTGCTGTGTAAGTGAGCTAGAGGATTGCTGTTTGAGGTTGCTTTTTCCCTAATGAAGAGCCTTCCCCTCCTAGAGTGAAATGGAATCTCTTGCAAGACTAAAGGATTCAACCAGAGCTGGTGCTGACCAGCCCGTGTTGCATGCCCATCAGACCTCTGAAACCTGTCGGGACAGGTGCTGGCTGGAAGGACATCAGTGTCTTCTGCAGAAAGCCAGTAGCCAGGGGAATGAATGGTACTTTCCTTATATGCTAGCACGGATTTTCTTTTGGTATCAAATCCTTCAGTATAGAAATGTATTTGAGAGTTACAAACATACTCTCTCCATTATGCAAATTATGAATAAGTTGAATGTTGTAGCTACGCATGAGCATTGAATGGCCCTCAATCTCTTCTCCCAGCCTATCTAATTTAGTTCTCAGCTGTTCCAGTGATGAGTAGGGAGTCTAAGGAAGCATGTCGTGAAGAAGTGATGGTGGTCATTGTGTGTCTCAGCTGACTGTATGAAGGCCCCTGGAGTGGTTTGCTTTAAGAACTGTGTCATACTAATGTGCAACATGTCTTTCTCTCATGTGTGTGTATTTATGTATATCCAGGTGCACATGTGTGAGGGGGTGCATGTGTGTGCTCCTGCATGCGAAGGCCTGAAGTAAACCTTGAGTGTCCTTTCTTAGGTGCCTTACATCTTTTTACTGGGATAGAGTCTCTCATGTCCCTGGATTTCACCAGGTTTGGCTAGGCTGGCTGCCCCATGGAGCCCCATGAATTCTCCCGTCTCGGCCTCCCCACTGCTGGGGTCATAAGAGTGTGCTGCCACACTCTTGTGGGTTCTGAAGATGGAACTCAGGTCCTGTCCTTGCACTTACACAGCAGACACTTTACTGACTAAGCCGTTCTCCTGCATAACAGCATGATCTTCAAGGAGCTTATTTATATACATACTTCATAGTTACTACTATCAACCGTTCTTGGTTCCTGAAGTATGTTGTCATTGAGAGCAATATGTATGTAGCCTGCTGCCACAGAACAAGGTAAGACCCCAGCCTGACCCTGGAGGGCCTCTGCAGAACAATGATAGTGCATCATACTATCCCCTCCTCTGCAGGAGGTCCATGATAACCCAGAACCTGGTATTCTGCAAGTTAATTCTGTCCAAATTAATGCTCAAGATGCATCAATCCTCGCACCAAAGGTACAAGGCTGTAGCTACTGCTCCTGCATTGTACCCAGTCTGGTTTGGTGGATGGTTCTTTATTTGAGTATGCAGTTGTAAGCACACACATGTGGAGACCAGAGGACAGCCTGGGGACTTTTTTCATTCCTCCAGTACCTTTTACCTTTTGACTGAGACAGGATCTCTGATCTAGAAACTTGCTTATACTAGACTAGGCTGACTAGCTAGTGAGCCTTAAGATTCCATCATTTCTTTCCCCATGCTGGGATTACAGGTAGGCACCAGCATTCACGGCTTTTTGCACATGGGTTCTCGGACTCTCTCTTAGGCACACATGATCGCAAGCAAGTGCTTTACTGTCTGGGCTATGTCGCTAGTCCTGGCTTGGGGCATCTTGAGGGCCACACCACATGTTCACCAGCAGTTTATCACAAGCAGTTTATGTCTGTCAGGTGTGATTAAAGCACAGGAGGGCATGGGAAGCCTTGATTCTACACTCTTTCACATAAGAGGTGAACCTTTAAAGAATTCCTAATACTTGGAAATCGTTCTAAAATAAGTTAAATGGTTTCTGTTGACACCAGCCAATGTGAGACTGCTGCATGTCTGGGAGATACTTTGCACTTTGGAGGCAGCTCCCTCCTAAGTTGGCTTTTGGAAATCTTTTGCCCTTAGAACAAACAGCCCCACACCCTAGGGTGTTTTTAATCTCTTCAAAGACAGAAGAGGCTTCCTTTATTTCAAAATGTTGCCGTTGTAAGCAGCAGATAGAGCTCAGTTCCTAGAGTGCTTTCTTAGCATGGGGCTCCATCTTCAGCACCCCAGAAACTGGGCATGTGGCAAATTCTTGTGATTACTGTACTCAGAGGGTGGAAGCTGGAGGATCAGAAGTTCAAGGTTATCCTAAGATACACGCTGAGTTTGAAGCCAGCTTGGGCTATGTAAGACCTTGTCTCAAAACACTAAAAAACTTTAAATAAAAAAGCACTTTAAGTGGATTAGTTGGCCAGACTCTAGCTTGGCCAAGGATTTGTTGTGATATCACCATAATTGTAATTACTTAATTAGAATGAAAAGAGATATTTGAATGTGGCCTACAGTGTTCAAATGGCGATGAGGCACACAGGGCTCTGTCCTTGATGTCTGTTTTATCTGTTTAGTGGACAAATGAGGTATTTTAGAATTCCCTCCAGTGTAGGAGGTTTTAGTTTCTCACTCTGACTGTGGAGTGTAGCGACATGGCTTCAGCAGTTGTATTTGACTGTATTGTTTGCTGACGGTGGTAGTGAGTTACTGACTGTACACAGGGCCTTGAGTCAATATTGAGCTTTACTTCACTCTGCAGTCAACCCTCGTGACTGAACAGTAGGAGAAGGCTCACACCCCACTCGGTGGGGGGACTTACTGTTTAAACAAATGTTTGATTTTGTTGGAAGAGTCTACACGCTTTTTTTCTTCTTCTTTTCTTTTCTTTCTTTTTTTTTTTTTTCTTGGTTTTTTTGAGACAAGGTTTCTCTGTGGAACAACCCTGGCTGTCCTGGAACTCACTCTATAGACCAGGCTGGCCTTGAACTCACAGAGATCTACCTGCGTCTACCACCCGAGTGCTGGTATTAAAGGCATGGGCCACCATAACCAGCGATTCTATACCTTATGACAGATTTTCTTTTCTAGTGTGTTTTCAGTCTTGGGGACTTGTCTGTGGTGAAGCATCAATGACATGGACAACGTTTGCCCTTTCTGACTGATGGTTAGAAACTGAAAGTTGAGCCAAAGCTGCAGGGGTGTGGTGTGTGTGTGTGTGTAAAGGCCAGAGGAGTCAGCCTTAAGTGTCAGTCCTCTGGACCCTGTACTTTGCATTTTGAGACAAGGTCTTCCCAATTTGGCTAGGCTTGCTGGCCACTGGCCCCAGGGGGTCCGGCTGTCTCCACTGCCCCAGCACTGGATTCTAGGCAAGTGCCACCATGCCTGGCGTTTTCATTCGGGTTCTGGGAGATCAAATCTGGTCCTCATGTCTGCACAGCAAGTCCTTTACCCACTGAACCACGCCCCCTGCAACCCTAAAGTAGCGGCAGGTTTGAGCTTCACGGTGGTAAAGAGACGCTGGGCCCCGGACTCCTAGGGAGCATAGCATGGAGCAAGCATGGCTGTCTGAGCTGTCTGTCTGTCTGCCCTTGTGCCCTGCTGGAGAATGAAACAAGGCAGTTTTGAGGAACCATGCAAACTGCCCCCTGCCCCACAGGGATGGAGCCTGGGGTCTCCCGAGAAATTCCTCAGTCACTCCCTGAGCTGCATCCTCAGACCTCCTTCTGTTTTTATTCTGACACATGGTCTGGCCATGGAGTGCTGGCTGGCCTTGCAAGAATTCTGTAGCCCAGGCAAACCCTGAACTTTCAAATCCAGCCTCCTGAGCAGCTGAAATGAGAGGTCCAAGCCAGCAGAGTCGGCAGGTTTTACGTATACATTCAGAGAAGAGGCAAAAACAACACCTTGTGCTCCCGGGCACATTTAAACCTCCTTGGCCCTTCCTGGGTCACAGGGACACTGTGGCAAGGCAAGGGACAGTGACAGGGTCTCTGCCATCAGAGTCCAATGTAAGGCCTGGCAGTCATGCTGGGTTAGTGTTAGCATGTCTGCCAGGTAATAATCAAGCTGGTGAGAGAGAGGGTGGGGGTGGAGGAGAGGGAACCATCTCAGAGCAGGGCCGCAGGAAGCAGCCTGGAGTGGAGAGCTTGAGGCCAGGTACACATGGTCAGACCTGTGGGCTCATGGAGCTCTGATGCCTCTGCCTGAGAGCCTGGGAGCACATTGTGCCCAGAACTGGTGTGATTTGACTTGTGTTGTTTATTTGTTTATTTATTGTATGTGTGTACTTTCCTTGCTGGGTGGAACACAGGGCTAGTGTGTGCTATAACGGTGTTCCACCGCTGGGCTATCTCCCCAGCCCTGACTCATGTTTTTAATGACTAGCCAATGAGCAGAAGGGATCAAGGTAGGTGTGAGGTGAGTGAAAGCTGTCGTTGCTGTCCCATGAAAATGGCTTCCAGGAATCTAGGGGCGAGGCCTGAGACACACGGTGTAGTCCTTGCTTGCTCATGCTAACACGTGAATGCTTAACATTACCGGAATCTTCAAGAGTCAGAGCATTCACTTAAGATCACTCAGGTCTGAATTTGTTTTCTTTTGTTTTGAGAGAGAGTGTCACCTCTGTAGGCAGACAGGCGTGACCTTGGACTTCTGATCCTTCTGCCTCTACTTCCTGACTGCTGGGATGGAATCCAGGACTTGCTGCATGCTCCACCAACTGAGCCACGTCCCCAGTCCTCGATTTGAATATATCAGTATCATCTCCTGGTGGCTGTGTGACCACAGTCAAGTTACAGAACATCCTGATTTGTGGCATTGTGTACAGAAATCCTCTCTTGGAGACTGACTCAAGTCCTGTGGGAAAAAATCTGTCCCGTGGTTCTTAACACTTCAAAGGCAGTTGGGTAAACATTGCCGTGGGGGCGAACAGCACTATAAGGAACAGTAGCAGTTACAGGTGTGCCTGGATGGAGAGGCCGGGATGGGGCTTGTGGGAGGAAATGCTTCCAATGTGGCCAGGCACCGAGCCTTGATGCCATGCAAGGGTGTGTGAGCACAGGGAACTTAGGAACAAGATGCCATTGTCTGCTTTATGATGGTGCAGTCAGAGATTGCCTGATAGCAGCAGTGCAAGGAAAGTGGCCCTCGGACATCGGCTTCACATGCATTGTTGATAATTTATGAACAAATCACTGTATGCTTCGACTTTCGATTCCCTGGAGACTTGGAGTATATTCATTCGGTTCACTGCCTGGCTCAAATTTTTCTTTTCTTTCTAAAAATCTCCTTTCTTTCTTTTTTATTTTATGTGTATGGGTATTTTGCCTGCATGTATATCATCTGTTCACCAGGTACATGCCTGGTGCCCGCTAAAGGCATGAGAGGTTACCAAACCCATAAAACCGGAGGTACAGGTGGTCTTGAGTCGCCCTGTAGATGCTGGAATCAAACCTGAGTCCTCTGGAAGAGCAGCCAGTGCTCTTAACCCCGAGCCATCTCTCCAGCCCTCATTTTCTTGTATGTGTGTGTGGTCTGAGCGTCTGTCCACCTTGGTTTTAGTTTTTGAGGGTCTCTCATGCACAGGTCCTTGACTGATGAAGCTGCCTCTTCAGCCCCCAGCCTGCTTTCCATTGGTGCCTCCACTGTTAACGTGCTGAGCTGATAGAAATGTCCACATAGAGTTCTCATGCCATGGGCCGTGAACAGTTTTCCATGACGACAGAATACTGTTGCAAAGGCTTGTCTGTGCATTTGGTTTGTGAGTGATGTGGGGGGTCTATTTTAGTTAACTGTATCTGGGTTTTCTTTGCAGAAGTCTGTCTTCTTGTACTTAGTAAGCACATTCATTCGTACACACACACACACACACACACACACACACACACACACACACACTGGTTATTTATTGACTGTATATTAGGTATCAGGAATCTTTCCAGGCTTTTGGCTCTCTGTAGTGGACAAAGGGGAAACAATTTCTTCCCCCTAGTGTGTGAGACAGACATTAAATCAGTTGGCTGCTGAACGACACTTAGTCTAAGGTCTTAGGTTGAAAGGGAGTGACAGGTATGAGGAGCTCATGCTTGGAATACTAGGATTTGGGAAGATGAGGCAGGAGAATTGCTGGGAGTTTGAAAAGGCCCTGAGCTACAATGGTGAATTCTATGTCAGCCTGGGCTGCCCAGTGTAAGACTCTCTGTCAAAACAAAACAACAGCAAGAAAGCTGGGCACGCTAGCATAGGCAGGAGAGCCAGCCTGGGCTACAAAATGAGACCCTGTCTCAAGGAAAGCAAAGAGAATGTGCTTTTGTCAGGGTGGGCTGCAATGTTCTAGATTGTCCTCCCAAAAAGTGGGCTTTTAGGAAATCCCAAGTCTTGAATTGTGTTCTTGTGGGAGGGGAGGGAAGCTGTGTCAAGGTTCTTAGCAGGAAGTTGGCGTGGAGGGAGGGAGTGAAAAGGAGAGAAGAGAAGGCTTGTCTGAACCCTCGGGGTCTGCAAAGCTTTGACTTGTCACAGGAGGGTTTGAACAAAGCTGTGTGTGGTCTCGTGTGTATGTTTTCGGTTCTCTGGATGTCACGGGCAACAGTGTGGGAGCAGATGCAGAGGGTCAGAATGAGGGAAGGAGGGGAGTCGGGAGAGCCAGGGGAAGAGAGGACACAAGCAGGAATAGCTTTCAGGCGAAGCAAGGCGGGGAAGGGGTTCTCTAAGGCCAGCGGAGGTGGGGCTGGGGCTAGACTTCTGGGAGCAGTGTGCTCTGAGGACACCTGCTTGGCTGTGATTATTTTTACAGCCTCTTCCTTTGTGACTGGGGTGTGATCCTTTCTCAGGAGGGCAGAGGTGAGTGGTTTCACACTTGGCAGGTGATATAAGGTGACAGAGCTTATGATAATTTCCCTTCCTCCCAACCACTCCTCACATACAGTCTTGGTTATTTGGTTACCCATTCAGCCAACAAAGACACAACAAAATACAGGAACATGCCAGGTCCAGTTGCCATGTTCCCAGCACCCACAAGGTGGCTCCAGTTCCAGGGGGTCTGACTCCCTGTTCTGGCCTCTGAGGGCACTGGGGAGGTACATGGTGCACATACATACATGTGGACAGAACATTGACACATACAATAAAAACTAATCGTTAGAAGAGAAGAGAGAACCTTCCATCAAGTTAGGGGGAAGGCACCAGGAAAGGGCTCTTTTTTGTTTGTTTGTTTTTGTTTTTGTTTTCTGAGACAGGGTTTCTCTGTGTAGTTTTGGTGCCTGTCCTGGATCTTGCTCTGTAGACTAGGCTGGCCTCGAACTCACAGAGATCTGCTTGGCTCTGCCTTCCCAGTGCTGGGATTAAAGGCGTGCTCCACCATCGCCCAGCTGAAAGGGCTCTTTATAAATTCTTCATTGCTGAAGCAGGATCCAGTCGGGATCCCAAAGATGATGGCTCCTGCTCCTTGAGGAGTTCAGAGAGCCTGGCTTATTGTTGGAGGGTTTTCACACAGTGAGCAGGTGCTGGGAGGTGGGGACATGGAGATGATGCTGTGGTTTTTTATTTTGTTTTAAAATTTGCAATGACTTTGGATACCAGAATTGTTAGAACGTGGGTTTTGTGTGGGGAATACAAGAAAGAGCTGGAAGGATCATGTCAAAGGATGGCAGATAGACTTGAAAACCAGGTCAGACTCAGGCCCTTCTTCCATGGCTCGGGGACCAGGGACGAGGGGTGAGATGAGAAGAAAGACAAGGATGGTATAGTAAATATAGACAGCTCCCTTCCACCCCACACCCAGTGCCCCCTAGCGTGTGCAAAATGGACATTCTCGAGGTGACCTTGTGACCCTAGACCGAGATTAATGGTGCTTGTAAATGTGTTCTACTTTGTCCCTTTTCTCTACTTGTTGATTTTTTTTTTTAAATAATACATTCCTAGTTAAAGATTAATTGAGACCCATCTGTCTCACAGATAGAATGGAGTCTGGATTCAGTGACCCCATAAATGTTGGAGAAAACAGAATGGGTATGCTGTAATTGCTTTAAAAAATGCTTCATGCCAACAAATTCACAAAGGCCAAGAGGAGACTTCAGAGAGGCTGGAGGACTCTCCGCCTCGTGGTTGGGTGGGTGGCCAAGCGTAAGGCCGGGTGCTGAAGAACGGAGCCCACAGACAAGGCAGAGAGCTCGAGCTGCAGTCTCAGAGAAGGTCTGCAAAGGCTCACAGCTCGGCTGCTAAGGAGAATTCACGTTTCTGAGGCCAGAGAGCCCACCTGCTTGATGCGGCTCTGATCCAGACGGCCAGCCCTATCTATGGCCGTTCCTACTTAGGGGGACCGGAAGTGAAGTAGGCCCAACCTGTGTGCACCTGAAACCTGGCGAGACTTGGAGAGAGGCCCAGGTCTAATTTACCTGTTGAGGTGGCAAGTTGTGGTTTCGGTCACATTGCCCTAAAGATAAGGAATTTCAGGAATTCTGCCATGCCAGTTGGAAGCGGAGTCCCACACAATGGGCCTTTCATGGAGCCCTGGCCTACAGTTGGTACCGAGGTGTTATTTTAACTTGTTTTGTGTTGATCTGGAGTGTGCAGTGCCAGTTGCTAGGGGAACTTTGGACCCGGGAAAAGAGAGGCTGGCTTCTAAACTGTGACAGGACAACTGCTAATTGCACAAGCCACCCTCCTGCCTGCGTAGGAAGGAAGCTGGCTTGTTGCTGGCCGGAGCCCAGTTCTTCCTCCCAGATGCTCTCCTGTGTTCAGGAGTCCATGCTCTGGCCTTCACATGTGGTGTGGATCTGGGGACAAGGCTATTTCGAGGTCTGCTTTCATTGCTGCTGCTGCTGCTGCTGCTGCGTCGTCCGCATTGTGACTTTTCTCATTGTTGTGATCAGATTCCAGATAAGGCCCTTCAGGGGCGGCAGGTTTATTTTGGCTCATATGGAGACAGATCAACTCCACCATGATGGAGAAGGCCCAGCGGCAGGAGTGTGAGGCAGCAGGTCACTTTCTGTCCATGGTCAGAGAGCAGGAATGTGAACCGGAAGTGGGGCCGAGCGATCAAGCCTCAAGGCCCGCCCCTTCCAAAACAGGGCTGCCAGCTCAGGACCCAGAGTTGAAGCACATAGTTCTGTGGGCAGTCATTTCTTATGCAGACCACACCTTCCTGTCCACTTGTTACAAGAATGAGGTAGTAAGTGGAAGAGAGTCCGTGAAATCAGTTTTACAGAACGGCAAGCCTTTGTGGTGCCTGGGCCTTTGCAGAAGGATCATTATTCCTTGCAAATGAAGTTAGTGATGGTGTAAGGGGGTAGGGGGAATGGAACCTGGTGAAGGAGCTAATCATTGGTGTTTGTTTCCGTGGTTAAGAGTACCCACTTAAAGGATCAGGGGCTGCATCTCTTTTTTAATAGGATTTATTTTTTCTTAAAATTCACAAGGACAAAATAGGCTTTTAGCTTACAGGAAGTACTGTTTAAGCACCCATGCAGTCAGCAGGCGTTTTTGGTTGCCTTGCCTCCTTAGGACAACATGGCATGGCTGGAGGATGTCAGAGATCCTCCACACAGGTACACCTCTGTGTATAGCCCTGGGATCTTGGGTGGCATTTTAAGGCTATAAACCGAAAGTTTTAATTCTTCCCTGACTGACTGGCACATTAAGAGCTGAACTGTGTGGAAACAGCTCTGCTCAGTGGGAGATGGCTGACGCTATTTTTACTGTATCGTTGCTGGAGCTAGCCCAGCATACATTGAGGCTTACAGAGTTCAGTGTTGCTGTGGGCACTTGGAGAAATGGTACAATAGTTTCTGGAGTTAAGTTTTATATGTAGTTGCACAGAGAAATGCTAGGTAAAAGAAAAACTAACACCCCAGCACAAAAAAAGATGGGCAGGCATCAGCAAGTGTGGGCTGAACTGAGTGGTCTGCCTCTGGTGAGTTTGCCTTCTGAATTTCCAATTTCATGAAGTCATGGTATCTTGCAAATTATCTCCATGGGTTCAGACGTCTGTGAGAGCTTTGCAGAAGATGTTTGATAGTGAGCTATGTTAATATGTCATCTATTGGTGGCGATCTCTCGTGCATCCAGCAGGAAAGACACTCTGCTCTGATTAGGATGGAATTTCTTGGAGTGGAACATTTAATTTTCCTTCTGTGTTGTCTTTGATAACTGATCCTAACTGAGATATCCTGATAAAAGGCTCTTGCCCCTAAGAATCCTTTGCTTTCTGCGGAAGCTGCACCGTGCTGGAAGATTTTCTTAGAACTTTACCTGGTCATGGCTGTGCGCTGCTGTAAGCTAAATAAAGTGTCAGAAGGCAAATTCATTCTCCTTGACTCTGGCAGCTACCATGAGAGTGTATTTTATTTTGTTTACCTGAAAGAGCTGACAATATTATGTTCACATCTCACAGTACCACGAAAACTGCATTTTTAAACTGGACTTCTCCCTTCCAAAATCATTCTTTTTGCTAGGAAGCTGGGGTGGGGTTTTCCTGTCAGGCTCAGCACTGTGCCCTCCTGGTGAAATAGAATAAAAACATACAGAACTGACAAGGAGCCCCCTCTGCTTTCATCTGCCCGGCTGAGCCATGCTGGCCAAGTGGGCACCATTGCAGAGTGAGTGGGAGTTCTCAGTCTTGACTGCCCAGGCATCATGGACATGTGACTTCTCCCATGGGTGGCCTCATTCCAGGAACAGATCCCTTGGATATCATTCCAGGAGGAGGAAGGCCGCTCCCATGAGGTGCTGGGATCATACTGAGTGGGGACTGTTCAGGAGACTAGGGGGAGGGGAAGAATCATGACCCATGCAGGAAGAGGAGCAGAGAATGGAGTTGGGGGCAGCTTTCCTTGTTGACATGCATCTGAGAGCCATGGGTAGAGTATGTGCCGCAGTCAGAATGCAGGTCTGGGCTGCCCTGTCAAGATTGTGTTTTAGGTGCCACCGAGAAAGGCTGAAGGTGTAGCTTCATGGTAGAGCACTTCCTTGTTGCACAGAGCTCCAGGTTCAATCCTTGGTATGGTGAACCAAAGATAGAAGGTAGTGGAAGGCAAGTGTGAATACAATCACGGTGTGTTGTATACAAGTATCTGTGGTCAAAAATAGTTTGTAAATGGAAAGAGTTTTGATATTCAGACTATAAAGCATAACAGAACAGATGACTTGGAAGACGGGCTGGGAGTGGAACCAGGTGCTGAGGTCCTTCCCACCCTTATCCCTGCAGTTTTGCTGCTGGAGAAGATCGAACATGATGACATTTGCAACAAGACACTGAAGATCACGGACTTTGGGCTGGCCAGGGAGTGGCACAGGACCACCAGGATGAGTGCCGCAGGGACCTATGCCTGGATGGCTCCTGAGGTCATCAGGTCCTCCCTGTTCTCCAAGGGCAGTGACATCTGGAGGTGAGCATAGGCCTTTGCCTTGTCTGTCTGCAACCACGAGTTGTTGTATTTGATTCATGGAAGCTGCAGGGGTTCCTGATTCTGTGGTGAATAGCAAAGTGCTTGTGAGTGTATTGATCCAGATGTGTGTTGCGAAGTATTTGTTTAACTATGTAAAGATGTGTTGCATTTGCTTATGTTGTGGAACATTTGTTTAACTATGCAAAGATGTGCTACATTTAATTGTGTAAAGATGTGTTGCTGTTTTACCTTGCCTGCCTAAGACACCTGATTGGTCTAATAAAAAACTGAACAGCCAATAGCATGGGAGGAGGTGTAGGCAGGACTTCCAGGCAGGGAGAGTAAGTAGGAGGAAGAATTTAGGCTCAGAAAAGAAAGAAAAAGAGATGTCAAGGAGATACCAGGAACCAGCCAGCCAGACACAGAGGAAGCAGGAAAGTAGTATGTACAGAATGAACGAAAGGTAAAAAGCCTTGAGGATAAATCTAGATGAAGAAAAACAGGTTAAATTAAGTTAAAAGAGCTAGTGGGACAAGTCTAAGCTAAGGTCCAGCATTCATAATTAATAATAAGTCTCTGTGTCTTTATTTGGGAGCTGGTTGGTGACCCAAAGAAAATTCCAACTACAGATGTGATGACAAAGAATGTCCCTCGGCTTTCTGTCCTGTAGTCTGACTTCTGGGATAATTAAGTTAAAGGAGCAAAGCTTGGTTTGGCTCAGGGTTTCAGAGGTCTCTGTTCATGGATGCCTGGACCAAATGCGGCTTGTTGGGCTAAACTGCAAGTGTTTAAAATACTTCCACTGTATTTTGCTCTTGATCCGAGTTGCTGAAAGCAGCCAGTGATAAACCATGCCACAACCCCAGTGTTAGGCTGTCTTGAAATTTTCTCTCTCAGATTACTGAGTCTCTTGCCTTCCAATTTCAGCCTCATTCAAAGTCTCAGGATGTGGGCAAAATGTAGACATTGCTGGAATGTAACTCAAGTGGTTTGTAGGGTGATTTCTGCCAGAGTCCTCATGAGCACAGCGGTTACTGGCCACATTTCCTTCAGCATCCTCATTTTGAGTACCCATTAGAGGTAGTGACTTCCAGAACTCTAGGCTTTCTCTAGCTCTTTCTACAAACTTTACCAAAGGCTTCTGAGGATTCAGGAAGTGGTTCAAGGGCAAGCTTTAGAGCCTCCAGGTGCTGCTGGCAGATAGACCTGAAATCCACCCAGACTTTGGTTTCAGTTATGCAAAGACGATCCAAATTTTCATTAAAAGTCGCCAGTTGGGAGAGAAGGAAAGATGGCTGACTGGTGAGGGTAACAAGTGGCTGAGACCAGCGTGATGGCTCTGTGGGTCAAGACCTTTGCTGCCAAGCCTGAGTCCAACCCCTGAGTTTCAGATGGTGGAAGGAGAGAACTGACTCCTGTGAGTTGTCTTCTGACTTCTGCTTGCAAGCTGCAGTGCTCACTTGGATGCACGCTAAATTACAGATAAATAAAAAGTGAAAACCAACAAGAATGCCAGTTGTGCAGGCACAATGGTGTGTCCCTATAGCCAGCCAGCCACTCAGCAGGCTGTAGCGGGAGATCCACTTAGCCCAGGGTTTGAGAGTAGCCTGGGCAACACAAAAACTCACAACAACGTATCTCTTTTATGACTCTGTCAGTGTAAAGCCTAATGAATCATCTAGAGCTGCGGTTATCAACGTGAGAACCCTTTGTGGCCACATATCAGATACCCTACATATCAGATACTTACATTATGATTCATAACAGCAATAAAATAACATTTGTGAAGTAGCAATGAAATAAGTTCATGGTTAGGGGTCATCACAACATGAGGAACTGTATTAAAGGGTCACAGCATTAGGAAGGTTGAGAACACTGCTCTAGAGTAACAGAACTTTGCGGGGGGAGGGAGGTGTTAAAAAAAAAAGTATCCCTATTGGTGTTTTGCCTGAGTGCATATCCATGTATCACATGCATGCAGTGCCTGTGGAGGCCAGAAGGGGGCATCAGACTCCCTAGGACCAGAGTTGGAAACCGCTGTGAGCGGTGATGTGGGTGCTGGGAATAGGGCCAGAGTCTTCTGGAAGAGTAGCCAGTGCTCTTTTAACTGCTGAGGGTTCTCCAGAACCCTTCTGCGGAGTTTTTGAGATAGGGTTGCACTGTGTAGCCTGGAGCTCACAATCCTCCTGCCTCAAGTCTCCTGAGTGCTGGGATTGCAAGTGTGCACCCTCATGTCCAGCTGTTCTGGAGCAGAGCCACCTCCCGCCCTGGGTCCGCTGGAAATGCGGATCCCGGTGGGGGTTGAGCCAGGGTGGGGCAGGCTCTGGAGGCCAAGTCACTAAGGGGAACTTTGTTTTCCAGCTATGGGGTGCTGCTGTGGGAGCTGCTCACAGGCGAGGTCCCTTACCGTGGCATCGATGGACTGGCTGTGGCATACGGGGTGGCCGTCAACAAGCTCACACTGCCCATCCCATCCACCTGCCCTGAGCCATTTGCAAAGCTCATGAAAGGTATTGTGCAGGCCCAATCTCAAGAGTTTAGGGTCAAGGAAAGTCGTGCATAGGAACAGTAACATTTTCTATTTTTTTAAAAGCAGTATGTGTGCTAGTGAGTGGCTCAGCACATAAAGACATTCACCACCAAGGCTGAGTAGGAACATGGTAGAAGAGAAGAGATCTGATTCCCATGGGTGGTCCTCTGACTTCTAACTATATGCAATGGTGCACTTGAACCCACACACATAAATAAATGAATAAATAAACAAATAACTGTATAGAATTTTAAAAGCAAAGGAAATATTAATCTGGATGCAGTAGCTCACATGTCAGTAATCTCAATATTCAAGAATCTGAGGCAGAAGAATTGCTTTGAGTTTCCAGGCCAGCCTGGGCTAATATGAGACCCTGTCCAAAAAAAAAAAAAATCCAATTGCTTTTAAGTGTGCTTTTCTGAAAAGTTCGCCTCTGCTACAGAGGTGAGTCGTTGGCATTTCCAGCTGTGCAACTTAAAGCCCCCCAGTGCCTTGCCTTCCCTGTCCCTGTCCCACTGTCTGCCAGCAGACAGCACAGCCTGGAGCTGGTTCCAAGCCTCCATTTGAAGTCCCAGATAGTGATCATGAGCATCTTTCCGGTCTCAGCAGTGTGGGTGTGCTTCGACCTTCTGATTCCACCCTCATCATTAAGCTTGCTGCCTGTCTCTGTGAGCTGTGAATCACTTCATCAGTTTCGATTTTTGATTTTTTTTAAAATAGGGTTTTGCTATGTGTACCAGGTTGGCCTTGACCTCACTCTGTATCCCATCCTAGATGAAACTTTATTATGTATTTCAGGCTGTCCTCAAACTCACTCTGTAGCCCAGGCTGGCTGCAAATTCACCGTGTTATCCAGGCTGGACCTGGATCCTGCCTTGACCTCTTTAGTGTTGGAATTACTGGCATGTGTCACAGTGTCCAGCATTAAGCTATTTCTTAGAACTTCTGTGGTAATTATAACATCCTTCAGACGTTGGCTTGAGGACTTGTATTTTATAGATATGTAATTCTGCGACAGCAGCTAGGCCTCAGCATTGAAACCATGCATCTGTGAATCAAGTGTCTGCTAACACAGGCAAAGGCAGGCTGGTCTCACTGTGTCTGCTCACCTCTGACATGGGTGCCTGGGACCGGGGACACGGGGCACTCAGGCGCTCACTGATAAGCCCTTAAGATTTTCAGGAGTCAACACTGTAGACAGGGGCTTCTGGTTTAGCGTGACAAGTGTCAAACTGGGAAGCCTGCCATCTTGGAGATCATCCTAGCCGTACTGAGAGGGGAAAGTAATGTGATTCTCATTTGTTGCAGAATGCTGGGAACAAGACCCTCATATCCGCCCTTCGTTTGCCTTAATTCTTCAACAGCTGACTGCCATTGAAGGGGCGGTGGCGACTGAGATGCCCCAGGAGTCCTTCCATTCCATGCAGGAAGACTGGAAACTGGAGATTCAGCAAATGTTCAGTGAGCTTCGAACCAAGGAGAAGGTAAGAGAGCAGACACACTGCAGTATACCCATAAACCATGGGGACACCAGCCGGGGACCACTGTTAGCGTTCTGCCATTTGTCAGATGCCAGTCCTTGTTGATGCTTGCTTTCCTTCATTAAAGTAAAGAGTGCTGAGAACATACAACTGGGAAGAAAAACCCTTTTATTAGGAAATCTCCAAGTCGAAAAGAGACAAGAAATAGCATAATAAACCCGTACGTTAAAGAGTTGCCAAATGTCCAATTTGATCACTTTACATACTTCTTCTTTCCATTTTTTCCCCTGAAACTGGAGTATTTAATATATATATATATATATATATATATATATATATATATATATATATATATATATAGTTTATAAATCAAACCCTCACCTCATACTACTTCCATATTTATCTTGTTTGAAGATTTTGGGGTGTGTGTGTGTGTGTGTGTGTGTGTGTGTGTGTGTGTGTGTAGGCTTGCATGGTACATGGCACAGATGTAAAGGTCAGAGAGAACTTTTGAAATTTCCTTCTCCTTCCACCTTGTTGAGGCAGGGTACCCCAAGCTGGCTGGCCCACAAGCTCCCAGGTGATTCTCCTGTCTCCATCTCCCACCTTTCTGGGAGAGTTAGGAGCCCCTGTGTCTGGCTTTTTGTGGGATCTGGGGATTGAACTCAGGTCCCGCCCAGTAAGCGGCTTACCCACAAAGCAATTTCTCCAGCCCTCCGTGTTTCTTTTTTTTTTTTTTTTAAAAACTCTTTTTTTTTTTTTTTTTTTTTTTAAAGATTTATTTATTTATTATGTATACAGAAGAGGGTGCCAGATCTCATTACAGATGGTTGTGAGCCACCATGTGGGTGCTGGGAATTGAACTCAGGACCTCTGGAAGAGCAGTCAGTGCTCTTAACCACTGAGCCATCTCTCCAGCCCAAAGATTTATTTATTTATTATGTATACAGCATGTATGACAGCAGTCCAGAAGAGGGCACCAGATCTCATTACAGATGGTTGTGAGCCACCATGTGGTTGCTGGGAATTGAACTCAGGACCTCTGGAAAAGCAGTCAGTGTTTTTAACCTCTGAGCCATCTCTCCAGCCCTCCTCCGTGTTTCTTTTACTGGCAAAGGTTTTGAGAAGTAATTTCCTTGCCATTGCCCTGTGACATACCCGACCTTTTGACAGTTTCCTCACAAAGTTCCCGCTCTACGCAGTCCAGTCACAAAACTCACAGTGTCTTAAGTTTGTTATTTCCTGTCGGGCTTTGTTCATAGCTGTCCTCAGCTGCGTGTGACACACGGTACTCGGGTTGGGCATTGCTGGGACCTCAACAGCAATGCTGACCCTGCACACCAGGGTGTGCCCTGTCGTGTCATTTCCTGCTCGCTCTGTATGCAGATGGACCAAGGAAGTCATTTCACAGTTGGCTTTGGCAAATCAGTGCCATACTTGGTCCATGTTCTTCTAGGCCATGTCTTGTCACGTTTTTCAGATGCTGGTCCTTGTAATGTGTCCTCTCTGATCTCCAAGGCCATTGCTTTGTGGGGGAGATTAGGAAAATGTGTGCGTTTTGAACTCTTCAGTACGGGCTCCACTGCACTCGGCCGACAGACCTTATGAAGGGAATAAAGTAAGTCAGCAATGAGGCGCACATCGAGCATTGACCTCACCACGCTCATAGTGCCCTGAGAGCCGTGGGAGCTGGTGTGAGGTGGACGGCTGGGGGTGTGAATTGAGCAAACCTGGTCTCCGTGGGGATGGTGACAGAACCTATTAAATGTCACTACCAGGTTTCGAAGCCAGATCTCAAGCATGGCTCTGTGACAGGGTGATGGCACCTACTCTTTTAAAAGCATCTTTGTAGTATGTGAGCATTTTCAGGAATCCAGGTTTGTTGTTGTTTGATAAGTGTACGTGTTTAATAGTTTAAATTCTTCCGGTTATAAGTGTGATGATACACATCTGTGTGTGTGCACCCGTAACACAGCAAGCATAATATTTCAAGTCACTCGTCAGCTTAAAGTTATATCCAGGGAGGAATTTTCCCTTCCTAGGACTCTAGGACAGATGAGGAGCAAGCATCCTGTCTACTGTCTGAAGGGTTCCGCAGTGGGATTCGTGCGAGCATCCTGGTCCCCCAGACTGAGTTCAGGGACAATTCTGTCGGTCAGAGGGCTTTGCTGCCTGGTGCCCAGCCTCCATCCCGGGTGCTTGTGCAGAATGACCAAGAGTGCCTGTCTATTGTAAGCTGAGTGCATGGGGCTCTGGCTCTGACAGGCTGGCTGCCTCTGGGCTCAGCTGGGTGCTACTGAGTGGCCTTGGTCCCTGTGTCACTCCCCATGGAGTGTCACAGAAGGGAGTATGAACTGTGGGGAGGTGCCCAGCACACGCCTCCGGCTTAGTAAGTACCACGTAAGCATGTGCCTCGGGACAAAGACGCCAGGCCCTGTAGCCTCCCACTCTGCCCTGGCCAGGCCTAGGGAAACCCGCTGGAAGAGGAAGGCATGGCGGCCACTTCTGGAGGGATGCCTTTTGGCAAGGTGTTCTGTAGAGTTCTGGAAACATGTACACACTTGGTTGGCTTAAAATGATAGGAAACTTTTGAGAGTTTTATTTTTTTGTACACTTGTCCAATTCATTTTCAAGAGTTCTGAAATGAGGTGTTTAAACCCACAACTAAACTGATTTTAAGGAGTGACAGGAGATTGTCAGGGAAAACGGCCTCAAGTCACGCAGTTGAAGTTTGAGAGTGATATAATTCCGCATAACCGGTGTGGCAGTGTTTTGTTTAACTGCTGATAACCAGTTCTGAAACTGCAGGATGTAAGCACAGGAATGGGATGATTCTCATGTTGTAGAGTAGAATAATAAAATAATGCTTCCAGAATGGTCACAGCCTTCTCTGGGTGCTGGCGTCAGCCTGGAGACTTACAGTTTCTTCTTTTTCCCTCTTCCTACCATTGTGGCAGAGTCTTGTTTAGTATCCTAAGCCGCTCTGTACTCACTGTGTAGTTTAGGCTGGTTGTGAACTCACCGCAGTCCGTCTCCTAAGCCTCCCGAGTGCTGGGACCACAGGCATGCTACCCATGCACAGCCGTTTTCTTATTATCCTTCTGGATTTTTTCCCATTGGCGTCTGCTTTGTCTTTGTATTTGACTCTTACTCATGGCTCCTCCGAGTGGCCCCTGTGGCCTTGTGATCTGTGATTAGAGAATCTGCAATAGTGTTTTTCTTTGTGCTGTAAGGGTTCTAATCTCATCTTCCTGAGGAGTGGAAAACCCTCTGTACGTGCCCTATCTCCCTTTCCCGCCCACTGGCTGAGGGAGGAGGCCTCACACTCCAGTTAATGCTCAGCCCTTGGCTCTCGTCCACATTACACTGTAGATGGTGAATCTTCCCCACACTCCGGCTGCTTCTCACTGCTGTCTGTCTCTGGGTCCCCTGTGTGCACCTGGCACCACTGGCCCTCAAAGAGTGCTTGTCCTCATTAACCATTAACCTTTCTTGCAGGAAAATGGTTTTGCCATTACCAGAAAGTCCCCACTGAGCCTTGAGGCAAATGCTCCTGCTAGTAACCACATAGACAGAAGGAAGGCGTTTGTGTTTCATGATTTCAGAGTATTCCTGTGTGTTCTAACACTCCAGAGGTCTTCCTCCCACTCCACAACATGCTTCTCAAGCTTATTTTATTATTATTATTATTATTATTATTATTATTATTATTGTGTTATTGTTATTATTAGTGTGTGTGTGTGTGTATGTGTGTGTGTGTGTGTGTGTGTGTGTGTGTGTGTGTGTGTGTGTAGGTCAGAGGTCAACCTCAGTTGTCTTCCTCAATCTTTCTCCACCTTGCTTTCCTGAAGCAAGGTCTCTCACTGGAATCTGGAACTCCTCAGTTCAGTTCAGACTGACCTGCTAGCAGCCCCAGGCATCCTCCTATCTGTAATTAAATGTGTGTTCTCAGGCCTGGCTTTTACATGTGGGTTCTGGGGATTGAACTCAGGTCCTTGGGCTTGGGTGGCAAGCATTTTACCAGCTGAGCCATGGCCCCAGCCCAGCTTTTCCAGTTTTAAAAATCTACTTAATAGGATGCATAGTTTGACTGCTTTTCCACCAATCATGGCCCCTAACGCCTTACAAAGTCTTTTTGTTGTTGTTGTTCATGAAGTTGTTGTAGGGGATGAACCCTTTTGATAGGGACTTAGAAATGAAAGTGTTTACTTACTCAGTTTATCTAGAAAGATGCATGAGGGATTGCTGACCCCAGTTAACAGCAGCGTGAGGCCAACACCAGCACCACTGAAAATCAGGGAGTCTCAGCAAAGGGGGGATGCTTGTGATGAGTTCAAAACCATCCTCTGTCCTCAAGTACTCTGCAGTCAATCTCCAGTGTGGACTCACCTCAGAACTGCTTTGCAGCTGGATGGGTCACCCTCATCTGTGACCCTGGCACACAGGAAGCAGAGGCAGGAGAATCAGAAGTTCAAGGCCAGACAGGGCTACATGAGTCCCTACCTTAAAAAAAAAAAAATCTACAGATTTTTCAAAATGACACAGCATTTCTTTTTCTTTTCCAGTGATAAACAGCAGTCTATTCCTGGCATGTGCCAGTGAGGAGATACTGGCCCGTCTGTACGTCAGCGCCAGCTGGCATGTGGTAGGGCGAGCAGCTGAAAGGCCTGTGAGTCAGGGCGAGTCGCGTGTGTAGCTGTGTCTGTGTGAATTATTTAGAGAAACAAATCAAGACCAGAGCACTCAGAACTGAATTCTGGTCCTCTTGGTGGACTGCCACAGCCCGAGGACTCTTGCTTCAAAGGATACATTTCTCTGTCATATGGACTCTGGGTCTCACTTTCGTTCTGTCCTGTTGTTAGGACAGCGGTTTACTGTGTTCCTCTTTTCTTTCTGATATGTGTAGATTGGCTCAAATGAACCCCGAGTCCATCTAGAAAAAGTCCAAAGGCTTAGAGATGTGAACCGTTGTGGTCTCTGGCTGGCTGCGGCTCCTCACAGTGTGTCTTAGTTGGATGAGTCCCTTTGAGTGGTTGCTGTTTAAACTGATCTGTCACATAAAGCCACGAGTGTTTGACCCCCTATCTCGAGGCTCTGGAAGGTCACAGCCCCACCCAAGAATCTTCTGCAGCTCCTCCTAGAGCTCCGAGCAAGGCTCTGCTGAGACGGAGTGTCTGGGTAGTGACTGTCGGACTGCATGCACTGATGTCTGCTGGGTGTCGCAGCAGCAAGAGCTACATAGACAGACGCAACCACCCCAAATGCTTTTCTCTATAAAGAAGAGAACATGCTAGAGAAACGTTGAGATGCTTTAAAACTGTGCAGGATTCTCAGTTTTCCCCTAAAGGATTATGAGCTATAGTCATCTGTAACATGTAACTACAAGGATTAGCCTTTAACTTAGGAGTTCTCAATCTGTGGGTCGTGACCTCTTGTGGGAGGGGGTGTCAAAAGACCCTTTTCCAGGGATCTACTAAGGCCATCAGGAAACACAGATATTTACATGGACAATTTATAACAGTAGCAAATTTACAGTTACGAAGTAGCAATGAAAAGAATTTTATGGCTGGGTTCACCACAGCATGAGGAACTGTATTAAAGGGTCACAGCTTGAGGAAGGCTGAGAACCACCGCTTACCTTATTGAGTTGTAACTGTAGGCTGAAATGGGTCATTCACAGGCCTAGGGATGTAGCTCATTTGGTAGAAGGCTTGCCTGGCATTCTTGAAACCCTGGGTCCCATGTCAGCACCTCATAAACAGGAGCCTGGTAGCACACGCTTCTATTCACAGCCCTCAAGAGGTGGAGGCAGGAGGATTAGACGTTCCAGGTCATTTGGGCAACTTGGTGAGCTTGAGGGCAGCCTGAGCTACATAGACTGGGTCTCAAAACATAAATGAATGAATTAGGTCATTCACAGCTGTTCTTTGTTGATGAATGTTGATGTATGATTTATTTGTTAGTTCAGTGGTTCTAAACCTTGCTAATGCTGTGGCCCTTTAATACAGTTCCTCATGTTGTGGGGACCCCCAACCATAAAATTATTTTGTTGTTACTTCACAACTGTAATTTTACTACTGTTATGAATCGTAATGTAAATATCTAATATACAGGATAGCTGATGTCAACCCTGTGGAGGTTGCGACCCACAGGTTGAGAACAGCTGTGTCAGATGCTCAAAAAGGCTAGAGGCGAAGATACAGTGGTGATAACCTCAGGTGTGAAAGTGAGCATTGCCTTTCCCTGTCAGGAACTAACAGAAGAGAAGGCACCAGCTTTGGGGGGTGGTTTCCCCCAGGTTAATAGTAGGCTGGGTACCAGCAGCTCAGGTCATCTTGGGTGCAGTGAGCTTGTGGTGAAGGGTCAGGAGCAGTACAGGAAGCCCATGTTGATCTCCTTTGGGACCTGACTTTGCAGGAGCTGCGATCCCGGGAGGAGGAGCTGAGCAGAGCCGCCCTGCAGCAGAAATCCCAGGAACTGCTGCTCAGACGCCGGGAGCAGCAGCTCGCAGAGCGTGAGATCGACGTGCTGGAGCGGGAGCTGAACGTCCTCATCTTCCAGCTGAACCAGGAGGCTCCGCACGTGAAGAAGAGAAAGGGGAAGTTCAGGAGAGGCCGGCTGAGGCTCAAAGACGGCCACCGCATCAGCCTGCCCTCAGGTTTGTGCTGTCAGAACTCAGCAGTTCAGGGGGTTAGAATTTGAAAATGTGAATGAATAATTTTATGAATGAACGAGTGATTGTGTACATGCTTGCCAACCGTGGTCCTGATACACTGGTGTAGGGAGTTTGGTGTCATCTGAAAGAGAAGTTGGGGACTATCATTGCACCTGAGATTTTGGCTGTCATCCAGTGCTGGTGATGGGCAGATGGGGTGGTGATTAGTATCAGTCACCAGTGTGACCGCATCTAGACTCACCTGAGAGAAAAGCCACTGGGGGTGTCTTTGAAGGAATTTTTTATTAACTGGGAAGACATACCCTAATTGTGAGTGACTATTGTGTGGGCTGGAGTCCCAGACTGAATAGAAAGGAGAAGGCAACTGAAAAATCAGAATTCATAGCCCCTCTTTTGTCATAGCCTGTCTTTTTTCAGTATTTGTGCCGTGTCCTGGGTGTACTGCCGTAGCTAATTCTCAGGATTTCCTAAACTTGGGTCAGGGAAACGAGCAACAGAACCAGGATGGAAATGGTCCAACACTGGAAGAAAGTATGGACTCTTCCCAGCTGAACCGCACTCTTCAGTGACAGAGGATGGAACAACACCCCTCCTTCCTATAGGCAGCCTTGCTCAGCTGATAACGAGTAATAATAGTCAAGACAGATTGACATAATTGACTATTTGTGCCAGATTCTCAAAAGTTCCTGGATTGTAGTATTTAGAATTTTCCTTTCTGAAAATAAAGAGGACATTTCAGCTACATGTTTATTTGCTTTCTGGCACCTGATACAAGATTTCAGTCAAAGAAGATCCAAACATCTACTGTTGTAAGGACTTCAATTATGGAGGAAGAATTTAGCATGCAGCAGCTTCTTATCACCACCAGATGGCGCCAATGCTGTAATTCTGGCACAGGATTGGCACCAGCTGGCATTTGGAGCCTTGGCCTTTACTGTGTGTTTGTGTGTGTGGACACAGAACCCCATGCATATACACACTCTTACTTGTGTAATACCCAGAAGAGAGGTTTGTTGTTTTTTTTTTTTTTTTGCGCCTGGCATTTTCAACGGGCAGAAAGCTCTTAGCCATGCTGGTGAAATGGCCTGAGATTTAGAAAATCTCACTGAGGGGTGTAGCCCTTAAGAGGGTTAACATACCGAATTTCTTGGATTTTTGCAGTGTTCTGTCAATCCCCACACTATTTGGTGAAAATACTTAGTATTGTTAGTATTTTCTTCAGAATTTGTGGGAGAAAGCTTGGTAGGATCAGAAGCTTTGACTTGGTGATGGGTGAAACCCCTCTGCTTTGTGCTCCTTTTGAAGTTGTATTCTGAGCATATATAAAGTCGAAGAGGTTCCAGGCTTCAGGGGTTGGTACATCTCTGGGCAGGGAATTTTAAGTTGCACCTAAGCCAGAGAGAACCAGAGCCCAATGAAGACGAGTTGTTCATGTGTGTGGAAGAGTGGGAGAGTGGACACACAGGAGAGCAGCTGTGTGTGTGTGTGTGTGTGTGTGTGTGTGTGTGTGTGTGTGTGAGAGAGAGAGAGAGAGAGAGAGAGAGAGAGAGAGAGAGAGAGAGAGAGGTGGGGGAGGACACACAGGAGAGCAGGTGTGTGTGTGTGTGTGTGTGTGTGTGTGTGTGTGTGTGTGTGTGTGTGTATGTGACGGAGAGGGCAGGGAGTGGACACACAGGAGAGCAGAAGTGAGTTTTTACACTTTTAAAGCCCTCCCCCAGTGATACACTTTTTCCAGTAAGGCCATAACCCCTAACCTATTCAAATGGCCCCACCAACTTAGGGCCAGGTATTCAAACACCCAGGGCTTTAGGGGACATTTATCATTCAAACCACCGCACAGAACATATCCTGCAATGTTTACATATCCTGCAGGGTTTAAGTTGTGTCTTATGGAAGAGACACTCACACTCTAGGTTGTGTGGCTTGGATACTTATTCCTAATGCTTGTCTAGCCCTGTTCCCCAGGCCTCCAGCACATGAAGTTTCTGGAGTAAAACGTCCCGACAGAGGTAGCTTCTTCAAGACTCCATTAGCAGGTGGCCATCCATCAGTGCAGGGAACTCAAGGCAGGAACTGGAAGCAGCTGGCATATCCACAGTCAAGAACAGGGAGAAATGAACACACTCCTCCTTGTGCCTAACAAAATAATGTGTCATTTCGGTTGACTTGAGTCTTGGAGACGTTGCACAGGGCCATGCTGAGAAACGCGCTCAGAAATTAGCCAGTGCCTGAAAGAGTTGCTGTCTGATGACATTGTTGTTTATGACTGTGTAACCGACAGTGAGGAAACAATGTAAACCCCCGAAAAGCTGATTCTTTCTTCCCCAGATTTCCAGCACAAGATCACAGTGCAGGCCTCCCCAACCCTGGACAAGCGCCGGGGTTCAGACAGCCGACTCTGCAGCCCACCCAGCAGCCCCTTGATGCTTCCCCGCCTCCGAGCTATTCAGTGTGAGTGTTTGCCCGCCATGCAGTGGCCCATCTCTTCATCAGTGTTACCTCGGCCGCGTGGTCACGCTGAGTGGGTCTAAGTGAGTGGGAGATGGTGAACAGACAGTGTGACGATCTGGAAATAACAGTTGACCTTTGGGCCTAGTGTAGGGCACACTCCTATAATCCCAACACTTGGCATGTGGAAGGAGGGAAGTCGAGGACAGTCTCAACTATCTAATGAGTTCAAGTCCAGCCTGGGCTACAGGAGACACCGTCTGAAGGAAAGGGAAAATGAAACAAAATGAAAAACACGAAGAAGTTGGTCTTGGCTCTTAGGCCAGTTTCTCACGCTCTTGGCTGTAAATGTGACATTGCCTCAATGCAGTGGGGACCTAGAGCCAGGAGTCCAGGTCATCTTAAAGACACTGCCACATCAGACAGCATCCCTGTCTTCTGCTGAAGTGGTTGAGGATGCTGCTCAGTGGTAGAGCACTTGCTGAGGCACATGGGGACCCAGATCTAACCCCAGAAAAGCAACAAATCGAGGCATTTAAGCATGCCTCAAGCACTTACAATGTAAAGGAAGTCCATTTTGCTGTTTAGAGAACTCCTGTTTCTAGAAGGCAGATGTCCATCTTTATGGACTTCACCTCCATGTACACACGTGGATAACCACACTGGTCTTAAAACTTTTATTTTACGTTTATTGTAGACCAGGCTGGCCTTGAACCCACAGAGATCCACCTGCCTCTGCCTCCTGTGTGCTGGGATTAAAGGGGTGAATCATCATGCCCAATGCTAGTCATAGTTTTTATGAGGAATGTATAGTTTGTAATTTAAAAAAACCTCTGTGTATGTGTACAATGTGTGCCCACGCATGTGTTCGAGTGCCTGCATGTGTGTGCCACACAGTGTGTGGAGGCTGAGGAGATCGTCAGATGTGGGTGCTCATCTGTTGCCTTCTTTTTCTTTTCTTTCTTTCTTTTTTTAAAAAAAAGTATTTATTTATTTATTTATTTAATGTGTAAGGTGCTCTATCTGCATGTACACCTTTCTGCCAGAAGAGGGCATCGGGTCCCGCTAAAGATGATGGTGAGCCACCATGTGGTTGCTGGAACTTGAACTCAGGACCTCTGGAAGAGCAGCCAGTGCTCTTAACCACTGAGATATCTCTCCAGTTCTACCTGTTGCCTTCTTTGAGATAGGTTCCCACACTAGTTGGCTGTTTCTAGTCTTCTTGACTTTAAAAAAATTTTTTTTTTATGAATACAAAAAACAGTTTTTTTAAGATGTGTGAATGAGTTTCTGCCAGGCACCTGACTGGCTTCTTGGACTTTTTAGTAAAATCAGTATGTAACTGTGGTTCTCCATGTAGTGACTTCAGAGGAGAGCAATAAACCCCGGGGGCGGAATGTGGTCTTCCGACAAGAAGACTTCGAAGATGTGAAAAGGAATTTCAAGAAAAAAGGTTGTACGTGGGGACCAAGCTCCATTCAAGTGAAAGAAAAACCAGAGGGCCGAGAGCGGTACGTGAGTGTGAGTGTGTGTGTGTGTGTGTGTGTGTGTGTGTGAGTGTGTGCGTGAAGAGGGGGCACATGGCATGCACTGGGGTAGTAGTGCTGTTGTGCGTGGCAGTGCTACCAGACCTGCCTCCTGGGAAGCGATCAGATTGATGCAGAGACATCTGGATAGTAACTTAGTGCTCTGAAGTGTGTTGGACGGACTTTATGAAATGATTATTAGTTCAGTAAATAATTTGACATTTTTATGTATCATTTCATGATGTGTGTGTGTGTGTGTGTGTGTGTGTGTGTGTGTGTTGGGGGTGGGGCTGGAGAGTTTGCTCAGTCCTGCAGAAGACCCGAGTTTGATTCCCAGCACCCACTTGATGGCTTACAACTACCCCTAACTCCAGTTCCAGGGGATCCATCACCCTCTTCTGACCACTGTAGGAGCCAGACGTGCATGTAGTTTGCATGCATGCATTTGGACAAAATATTCAAGCATGTAAACAGATAAATAAATCTAAAATATATTTTAAAGATTATATTTGTACTTTGTTAGGTCTTCAAAGTTCAAAAGCACAAAGGTACTCCCTTTGCATCTTTAAAAATATTGCTGCTGGGCTGAGACACTCAGCAGGTCAAGTGCTGTCAGGCAAGCCCAAGGACCAGCGTTCATCTCCAGCACGCACATAAACGTTGGCAGGCGTGGCAGCTGCCTGTAATCTCAGACCCACAAGAGGAGGAGACTACAGATCTCTAGGGCAAACAGGCTTGCTGTGCTAGCCAGAATGGGTGAGAGACCCTGCCTCAATACAATAAACACAGAGAGCAATTGAGGAAGACTTACAACATCAATGTCTGTCCTTCATATGCAGGTGCACCCAGGCACAGTGGTACATACACAAACACGCATACACGCACCACACACAAGCAACCATGTGCATGTGCATGCGTACACACACACACACACACACACACACACACACACACACACACATACCACATACATACCAAAAAAAGATATTGCTAAAAGTTATTGCATTTGGGTGTTCTGCAATTCCATTACGTGATATGAACACAGATGTCTTTCTCTCGTAGGGTCAGGCCTCTCTCAGATGGCAACAGTCCTTGGTCGTCTCTTTTAATAAAAAGTCAGAAAACTACACCTTTGGCTTCATTGTTTGTGGACCAGCCAGGTAACCGTGTCCCAGGAAGCAGGATGTGCTGGGGTGTTCTTAGCTCTGGAGGGCCCCGAATCATCTCACATGGTCCTTTAGGTCACTGAAGGGGCAAACAGCAGGCCCTTTAGAGCTTTACTTAAGTCCAGAGGTTATTTTGCATCCAGACTTCATGGCACTAAGGACGTGTGCTCCAAGTGTTTGGGGAGATAGAGTTCATACCTCCGTATCTTACCGGAAAAAAACAGTATCCCACTTAACCATAAGGCCAGGTGAGTTTAGCGTGGGAGTTGGCCTGATTAAGGGTGAGCTGGGCTATATTCAGTGTAGACTGAGTTCAAGAGATGAAACCATTGTAAACCTTCAAAGATGGTGGGTAGTCAAGAGAGCTGATCTTTTATACCCACATGTTCATGATGACCTTTTCATACTGTGAGAAAATCAAACTGTTTCAGCAAATCTGGAGGTGTGTGCCTTGAGTGTATGCTGGGTGCTCTGCTCACCCGCATGTCCCCTTCCCTGAGGGATCCTTTTAATAAGCAAGGGATTTGGTGAACAGTGCTGGAAGGGGGGTCAGCACAGGAAAAGGGGCTGCATGAGAGTGCTCATGGGAAATGCAGGCTTGTGCAGACAGAAGCCAGTGTCCTGCCGACTGTCTTGAGACCGTCTTGAAGAGAATGGCTGTCTTGACGAGAGCGGGGTTAGGTGTCAGAGAACACCCTCTGGGAAACAAAGACAGTTCTGTTGTGGCTCACCTTGGAGCCCAACACAAGGAGGTTGCTGTCACCTCCTGCACACATGAGAGCTTCACCCTTCTCCTTAGCCAGTGCACTTGGTGACGACCTCCAGGGTGCTCTAACCTCTTTGGAGTTTCACCTCCTCATACCTCATTGCACTAGCCCCAACTTTGGGACAGGCCTGTCACAGTGCAGTCTTCTGTCTTCACCCCAGGACTTCCAACTTTGTGCCAGGTCTGACAAGAACTTGAGTATCTACTGTCCACTAGTTGCCGCTGGTTTGGGTGCTACACTTGGGAATCCTTGAAGGGCTGTGTAGCAGATGGTGTGCAAAGTGAGCAGTGGACAAGGGCTGTGCACTTGGGTGAAGCAATGAAATGTGGACATTTTGTGCAACTCTGTGTGTGTGTATGTGTGTTTATATCTTGATGCTTCTGTCTCCACACTAATTTCTGTCATCTATACTGATGAGAAACACTTTCCCAAAGGGCAGAAAGCATCAGTAACTTCCATACAACCTGTGGGGGCCTGCATCCCAGGGTCTGGACTCTTCACACCAGAGTTTTCCTACTGAAAGGTCTCTGCATGCTTTGGTTTAGTGTGGTGATGTGTGTGTGTGTGTGTGTGTGTGTGTGTGTGTGTGTGTGTGTGTGTGTGTTTATATCTTGATGCTTCATGGATTCTAGTGTGTATGTACACAGGTAAACAGTGGTGTTTGCTATGCCCTAGCTCTGCAGTGTTTACATGTGTGCCTTTGTTTAGGATCCTGTGAAGAGCTGAAACTTGTCCCTGATGGATTGGAACATAGAAAACCAAAGCAGATGAAGATCCCTGGCCAGGCCTACGTTGGTCTGCCGCTTTGCAAAGACAGCCAGAGAGAGCACCTCGTAGAGGCTGAGAGTCGGGAGGAGGAACCCTCTAAAGGTTCCCCAGTGAACAACGTGGGGGCACCCATGCTGAGGAAGAAAACAGAGACTGCTCTGTATGAGTGTGGGGTGCTGTTGGCATCACTGGCTTTGGGCCTGGATGTCAGGAAACTACATGGAGTCCAAGTCCCCAAAAAGCCACTACTCAATGAGGGAAAGAAGCAAGAAGGCACTCTTCAGTGGGTCTCTAAATGCCAAACAAATACCAGTCCACTTCTGAGACAGCCATCTGCAGGCAGGGCACCCAGTGATGACGCCTCTCTCCTGGTGCCAAGTGCTACAAGCCTTTCCTCTAAGTCTTCTCTCTCCATGAAGTGCTTGCTGCAGGCTGATCAAGAGGAGCCATCTTTGGGGAGCACTCAGATCTCTTATGGTCCCACAATGCTCACTCCAGATCCCTGTTCTGCTACCCCAGAAAGCAGCTGTGAACTCATCCCTGGACCAAGACTTAAGAATAACTATGGTGTCTTGAGAGGCATGTCACCTGCCCTACTGGAGCAGACAGGGGAGAAGCTGCCAGCCTGTGCTACTGTAGGCGACAAAGAATGCCATCATGCATGGATGGGATCCAAAGAATCTCCATTCCTGCCTCGAGGTAGGTGGCAACAGTCAGGTCACATTGCAGTTGGCATTACAGAGGGTAGAGGAGTGTGGATTGGACAGTTTTCCCTTTTTCTAATGATTTCAATTAATAGCTTAATATTGTTCAAGTGGATCTTGAGTGTTATTCTTAATTGTTATAATCTTAAATATTACTAGAATTTAGATTCTGAGAAGAGGCTTGACTGGGATCTAGTAACTTCAGATTATAAGATCATGTAAGTACAAAGCATGTGATGAATGACACATCAAACTGGGGACAGAGATGGGTCATTAAGGCCAGATCCCAGCAAGTAGACGGTAGAAAAGCTGACCACAGTTCCAAACCACAGCCATCTAACTCTAACCCTAAACCACTCACCCTAGCACTAAACACTTAGCCCTAACCCTAAACACTTGACCGTAACCCTGAACATTGGACCCTAACCCTAACTCTAAGCATTAACCATAACCTTCAACACTAATCCCAAGCACTAACCTTTAACTTGAAACGCTAATCCTAATCCTGGCCACTAAGCCTTGTGTCTAAATCCGAACTCCATCCCTAATCCTAACCCTCTAACCCTAATGCTAACCAAAAGGTATCTTCAGGCCTTCCTGAGACATTCCCTGTTCACACGCTGTGGCTGTGTCGGGACTGAGGTCTTGTCATCTCTGTGATTGGTGGTTGCTATGTAACAAGGATGCAGCTGGAATGGCTTAAGCACTAGACCCCATTTCCCCACTGTGCTGAGGGTCACGTTCAAGGCAAGGGTGTGGGCAGGGCTGGGTCTTCCTTAGGCCTCTCCCCTGGGCTTGCTCACACCTTCTCCCTGTGTCCTGACGTGGTGGTTCTTCTGGGTGTGTTTGTGCCTGGATCTTAAAGGCCCATGGTCAGACTACCCTGGGGCCTGCCCATGTGAACTTATTTTAACTTAGCCACCTGTGAGGACCCCCATCTCTAGGGCTGGGGAGATGACTCCGTGAGTAAGATGCTTGCTCTACATATAACAGGACCTGGATCAAATCTCCAGAACCCACATCAAAAGGATGGGTGAGGTGGTGCAGACCTGTAATCCCAGAATTGATAGGGCGGAGACAGGCGGGATGCCTGGGGTTTGCTGGCCAACCAGTCTAGCCAAGTCAGTGAATCCTAGGTCAGTGAGAGACGCTGTCTCTGAAAATAGGTGGACATGCCTGGGGTTGACCCCCTGTGTGTGTGCACGCATGCACACAACACACACACACACACACACACACACACACACACACACACATTTGTACATACCACGCACAGGTCATGGTGATGTCACAGTTAACTGTGTAGAAGTTTGTGCTCAGGTTTGCTGTCTGTGGCTTTGGGTACATCACTGTAACATGTCTGTCTACTAATAACCTTATGTCACCTCTCCTGTGGTTAGGAGTGTGGTAAAAATCAAGTGCACAGTGCTGCTGTGATTAGATATATTAATGTCATACAGATATTCTCTGAAGCTGTGGCTATGGAAAGCTATTTGAATGGGACAGGGTGGCTCATGTCTGACATCCTAGCTATGGGGGAGGCCTGGTGAAATGCCTGGAGGAATTCCATAGGGTGAAATCCTCTTCCTATTCTAATGGTGTATCTTCACTAAGCAAAACATACCCCAGTGTGAAAGGTTTGTGTAACTACAGTGTTGAAACTCTAGGCAACTGTCATCTGGTTGAATAGATGTCATCTTTCCCTTCACTCATAACTTCAGAGTCTGTCTTTTCATTGCGCACTGTCTGTCTGTCTCTCTTCACCCACAGGTGCCCATGGAGACTCTGGACCACCACACTCTGCCTCACCTGGCCCTCAGAGTGAGCTGGTAAGCCAGGACTCTCCTGTGAAACCCCAAGGTGCTCTGGCCAAGCGTCAGGCATGCCCTGCCCCACCACAAAGCCCACATACTGCTTCGTTGAGGACAGCATCCCCACCTGTCTGGACCTGTGACATGGAACATGCAGTACCAGCCCTTGCCTGTCTCCTTGGTGCCCAGGAGAGAAGCAGGTGCCAGGCACCTTCCTTGCTGGACGCCAGTGTGGAAGGTCAGAGCAAGGACTGTGCCACATCCTTGTGTAGAGTGAGGAGTGTGACGTGCCAACCGTCCATCTATGCCCTGGAGAAAGACTTTCTGACCTGAATGCCTTTACCCTCCCAGCATTACCATTTGAGGTGGACACATGGAGGCACTGTGTCTTTGTGCTGTGGTTCATACTTGTGGCCCATGAGGCTAGTGGTGGATGTGACTCTGAGGTGTACCAGTGACTGCTGTGGGCTGTCCATATTATGTCCACTGGATGCTATTACCCAGTGACTTGAAATGCACAGTTCAGTCAGCTGAGGTGGGGTCATGGTGGCCAGCTTCCATGCTTCGTTCTAGTGGGTGTCCTGCCCATGGGGACACGGCAAAACTGCAGTGACCAACCCTCTTTGCTTCCTCCTCTCATCCTTGTTCTCTTCTCTTGTCCTTTTGGGTGTTTGTTTGTTTGTTTGTTTGTACAATAAAAGCCAAGAAATGGCTATTCATGTCTTGGCAATAATAATGTAATGTTAGGAAGTAAAGATATTTATTTATAGAAGGGAAAAAGGTTTTATTGATTGGAGTTAATCTGGAGTCCTATTTAAACTACCCAGAGAAAGCAGTAGCCTTGTAATGTGAAAGTATGTCCAGTTGACTCCTGAATTACACAGGACATGCTCTTCCAGGAGGTTCTACTAAATGTAACTTATAAAAGTTTTACTGAGGCCTGGAGAGATGGCTCAACAGTTGAGCATGCATATAGCTCTGTTGAAGGACCCAAATTCAGTCCCCAGCACCCACGTCAGATGGCTCACAGCTGCCTGTGACTTCAGTTCCAGGGCATCCAATGCCCTCTCCTGGCTTCCACAGGAGCTGCACACATGCACATGCTACCGCACAGACACGTAATTAAAAGTCAATTTTTTTTTAAAAAGTTTTATTAAACATAACTATATTGCTATTTTTGTGTCATGTGACTAAAATACCCTTAAGCGGAGGAATTACTTATTTTGTTCACGGTTTCAGAGGGATCAGTTCAGCCTTGAGGACGACCTGGTTGGGTGGCTCACACCATGGTGGACAACAAGCCGAAACAGGCAAGGATGCACCCTCACTGAACTTCTCTCCCCGGTTTCTATAGCCTCCCTAAACAGTACCATGACCTGAGGACCAAACCTGAGCCCATGGAGGATGTTTCAGATTCAGAGCTCAGCAGTAATTGCCAAGCATCAGCTGAGATCAGGAACTACTGTTTGGCCGTCATCACATTTTGTGCCCTGCACAAGGCTGCTCTGTAGGTTTCCCTGCAGAAACGTCTCTTCCTTCATTAGTAGCCAGAGGTGGGAAATTTCTTCACGCTGCAGCCGAGTCTTTAAAAATTAAATTATCCATGGCTAGCTGTGTTTGAAGAGCCTATGTGCTGTGGACATACATATTGTGTAATTTTATTTTTCTCTGAGCCTGCAGTTTTCCCAGCACTAACCACACTGCCAGCGCAGGAGATGGCAGGACTTTTTTGGGAGGGCGGGTTTCCACTCCAAGTCATTTTACATTTCATTTAACTCCGAGTAAACTTGGGCATCTGTGGGGCTGAACAGGCATGGCAGGAAGACACCGCGATTTCTGGAAGCACTTCTAAAATGTGTCTTTGAGCCGGGCAGTGGTGGCGCATGCCTTTAATCCCAGCACTCGGGAGGCAGAGCCAGGCGGATCTCTGTGAGTTCGAGGCCAGCCTGGGCTACAGGCACCAAAACTACACAGAGAAACCCTGTCTTGAAAAAACAAACAAAAAACTACTAATAAAAAATAAAAATAAAAATAAAGAGTGTCTTTGGATAGTAGGTGGGATTAGAAACAACTGCAAGTTATTTATGTATCACTTTCATAATTTCACAAATAGAGTGCCACATTGTTGAGACAGGGTGGCTTTTCCGGAGCTTGGTGAATTTGCCTGGGTCTTGTGACTACCATAATCCCCTTCTGTCACCAGAATTAGTTATTTGAGGGACAGGCAGTAAATATTTAAAGTGTGACACACAGCAGAAAACTAAATTATCAATAACCCTTTTATTTAAAGGTGTTTTATTTAAAGTTGTGTCTTGGTTTATCAAATAATGACAGAAATTTGAAGGGAATGAAATCAGGTGTGTGACATCTGAGTCACATACAGGTTTGTGAGCAGGTGACCTGCAGGGAGATCTCATTGCCAGCTCTAGGCAGAAGGTTTCAGATGTTTGGAGCAAAATCTCAAGCTTTCACCAGACCCATTGTGTTGTTTTCTGCCCTCCGATTCTGCTTCTCCTCAGTTGTTATTAAATGGTGTGAGAGGGGTGTGGTTTGCTCGACATTTGTCACATTGGATAGGCCAGTGGGCTGCTTCTTTTCAACCAATCATTTGAAGGGAAGCTAAAATTTAAAGAGATGTCACAAATACCCGGGGCATGGAAGGGAAATACAGAAATGATGTGCTTAGCTTTGCTCCTGTCCCAGCATCCCGTGGGGTGTGCAGGTGATGGAGATGGTGGAATTGGGCATGTTAGCTGTGTTTGTCTTTCCATTGTGTCCTTTCTCACTCTGTGTTCCAGCCTCCTTTCTCTTCGTTCTGTTGAACTCTGATGAATTTAGAAATGAAGCCCCGCTAAAAACGATCATTTCAATATAAGGAGTCAGTCTGACTCACTGTTGCTGGGGGTTACCTGCGCTGAGGGTTGCTGAGGGCACACCTGTGGTTTTCTGTGCGCGCTACACATCTGGCAGAACCTGGCTGTTCATTTTCTCTAGACCTCAGCAAACTGAGGGATCATTTAATCTGGTTCCTGTTAATCCATACTGAGCTTTCCCCTCCCACTGCAGAGACTGACAGCTGGGGGCTGATACGCTATATTCAGAAGCCTGTGGCTGACAAAAATGTTTACATATGTTGTCTATTTTTTAATAAACCTTTTATAGCTTGTCTGTTGGCTTAGTGGCTTTGATCTACTCTTAAGTGGTTACAGTGGTTCACTTTGTATTCCGTGAGGAAGACATGAAGGAGATGAATCCTTGCTGTGTGGATGTGGAGACCTGAGTTCCACCCCCAAGACCTTGTGAAACAGCAAGTCATGGTGGTGTGCACTTGTGGTCCCACAGGGAGGTGGGGAGAGGCTAATCCCTGGGGCTCACTGGCCAGCTAGTCCAGCAAGCTCCAGGCCAGTGGAGACCTTGTGCAATAAAACAAGCAGGTGGCTCCTGAGGATTAACACCCAGGGTTTGCCTCTGTGAGCGCACGCACACACACACTCAATTTTAAAAAGGAAAGTAACAAACTGCACACACAGTGCCTCCCTCATGTGTATGGCCATCTTGATTCTAATGCTCCATAGCCACCAACTTGAACTTCTTAATGATTCTTGGCCGGTTAGTATTGTGTTAACTTGACACAAGCTCCAGTCATCTGGGAAGAGGATCCTCAATTCAAAGGAAGGAGAGGATGCCTCCATCATATTTCCTGTAGGCGAGCTTGTGGGGTGTTTTCTTAATTAATGATTGATGTGGGAGGACCCAGCCCACTGTAGTCAGGTGGTCCTGGGTGTTATAAGAAAGCAGGCTGAGCAAACCCTGGAGACCCAGTAAGCAGCATCCCTCCATGGCCTCTGCTTCAGTTCCTGCCTCCAGGTTCTTGCCATGACAGACTGTGCCTGGGATGTGATCCAAACAAACCCATCCCTCTCCCAGGTTGCTTTTGGTTATGGCGTTTTATCACAGCAACACCCAGTCACTAATCCACTCTGAACAGGGACACACTCTCTTTTATTTTCACTGGGCCCTAATGGCTTAGATAAAATGCCAGCTTTGCACCCTCCCTAAAGCCCTCCACCCATCTTCTCAGTGAAAAACCACCTGAAGTGCAAGTCAGAGGCCTCCAGTAGTGGAAAAACAACATCATAGAGATGTCCCTATAGCTGGGGATTGTTCCAGAGCTACCTGTAGGGTCAGTGAGTGGATGTTTTCCACTTTACTGGTAAAGAAGCTGAGCCTTAGGGAGATCAGGTGAATTATTGCCCTTCAATCCGGCCTGCATTTCAACCTCCAGCTGGTACTCCCAAACCATGGGGGAGGGGCTTCTGATTACTAGTTGGTTTTCAGTAAATGTTACTGTTAATAAGCTCATCAAACAGCAATTCAAAGAAAGCGATGTGAACCGTGCTTGGAGCCTGGAGGCCTCTGAATGCCACCCTGAGACCTGGCAGTGGGTTTGGCATGAACTGTGAGGGATTTCAAGCTTTAATTTGGAGTATGCATTTTTAGAGAGGGTTGTCCGTAGAGAGGAGGCCAATAGGATATACATCTAAATAGAGACATTTCTAGGAATTGGCTCATGACATAGTTAAGGCTGCCAAGTTTGAGTTCTGCATGGCAGGCTGCAGACCCAGGGTAGAATGGAAATTGCAGCTCATGTTGAAAGTCCATTTAAGGTTCAAGGGCAAGACAAGGTCCAAGGTCAAGGTGAGAGTGGCTGGCACCTCCCTGAGATCCCTGGAGGAAAAATTTCAGTTTCTTGAGGGTCTGTAGTTTCAATAGTCGAGACAGCTAAAGTGGGAGACAGTGTGCCACTTTAGAATACATCCTCTCCCTCAGGGGCAGTTCCAGAAGGAAGGCTCATAGGTGGAAAAGATCCAGACAACAAGCAAGGGTCACATTGAGCTTCTCAGATACTTCACCCAGGGCAAGATGAAAAGCTACTGTTGGAGACTTCCGTCAGTTTCTGGAGTCACAAACACATCCTTCCAACCTGAACGGAAGTGGGAAGAGACGCAGTTGTTCCTGTCTCCTTTAAAGCAGTCCCATTGAGTTCCATCTGACCCCCAAATCCCAAGGCCCAATGCCAACCCCAGAACATGGAACTGTGACACCCCGCCCCCAGCTCCCTATCTTCCTCCTCCTCCTTCTGAAATGTAAAGAGACTGTACTATGGCACCTTTTCTAAATTTTCCTGATCCTAAAATCAGAGGATGTAGATAGTCAATACTTTGTCACTGTGAACAAAGTGAAGCATCCCAAGGGAGGGGTTCTCATCTGTCTCACCGAGGGATGCAGTCCTTTTGGGGTACAGGAAGGTATGGGGCCATTGTAGCTCAACTTGTGGCAGAGGGAGCTTGGAGAAGCTGGGCATCATGGCAGCAGAAGGAAGCAGAGCCGGCATAAAAAGCCAGTGGCCTACATCTGCCAGCTGTGCCCATGTCTGGAGGGCTCCACGGTCTCCCAAAACAGTACCAGTAGCTGGGAACCCAGTGTTCAAACACATGATCCTGTGGGTGGACAGGAAGGAACTGGTATTGGGCTTAGCCACCGTCTGCCTCCGACATACTGATTGTTAGTTCCGGTCCCCACACCACCTAGGTTCTTGACGCTCTGAGGCCTCTGATGACCATGTCGGTTCAAGCTCAGCATGATTTGCCCAAAAGCAGGAGATAGTGTGCAGAGATGGCAGAAACTCAGGCTGTTGGGAGGCACCTGAGTGTGACACTGAGCTCACTGGAATCAGCAGCTCTGCATGGGATGCAAGAGTGATCCAAGCCCACAAAACTTGGTGACATTGGTTTCTCCACACCCAGACTCAAGGCAACAAATGAGGAAATAGCTTTTGGACTGGGCTTTATGCTTTCTGTCCACGAGGTGGCACCAGATACACATGACAAAGGAGCAAAGGGGCTTGTGTGGAGAATCAGCCACAGTCGTCCTTAGAAGCAAAAGGCTAAAGGACGTCAGGGCTTGGGAAGGAGCAGGGAACAGGGGACTGAGTAACATGCAGTAGAGTACCTTCACACGATGAATGCTAGGAAGTAGGGGAAGCTTCTCATTTGACACCAGCTTGACTTTTCTATGTTCAATGACATAAGTAAATGCTCTCTTCAGTAGTCTTACCATCAGGTTGTGGAAAGCAACCAATAGCCTTCATAATAGCCTGTGATGTTTGGGAGAGTACCCATGGGACCTTTTTGGCCAATGACTCCACAAGGTGTAACCAATTTCTGGCACTGGAGGTTTTGCTGAACAACAGAGCCAGCCCAATCAGCTGCTGGTGGTGTGGCCCTGGCTGCCGGGCACTGAGAGGCGTGCAGTCTACATTCCGTAAAACACGCCATTTAAATGTTAAGTCTAGCAGATTTGGGCAAACAAATGCATCCATGCCAGCACCATCAAAATAAATGCACAGAACTGGGCTGCCACTTTGTGCTGTTTCCTACTCAAACCCTAGACCACATCCAGCCACAGGTGACTCATGACCTGGAGCTCACTCCCTTCCTGAATGCCAAGCCGGGTGTTCTTAGCTCTACGTGTACTGTTGTTGCTTACAAGGGCAGCTGGCGTCTTCTCTCCAGCAAGTGTGCATGGATCCCCTCTACTTGCCATCTTGCAGCAGCTGCCTCCACTAGAGGACACGAGCGAGCGAGCGAGCGAGCGAGCGAGCGGAAGTGAGGGTGCACAGTCTTCTCTTGTTAGTGACAGGGGGCTCCCGGATCCAGTCTCTCATGTTAACTGACCTGACATCAGGCAGGTTTTGTGTAATTGCTCATCTGAGGATGGAGACAGTTCTCCTCTTTTCCTAATTTGTTCCAATTTTTGTATCATATCCATAAATTGTCAAAACGGAAGAAAAACAAGAGAGAAAATATATATATATATATTCAAGCATAAGAAGCGATTTGGGGACAAGAAGGTTTAACGCCAGGCTGCAGACTCACAGGTGCTCCTGAGAGGGAAGGGGACAGGAAGTTCTAGGCCTTGGGGAGTCCTAATTGAACAGGTGTCTGGGAACATGTCCCATAAGCTTCCTGTCCTGTGTTTATTTAAATCATACAACAAGAGATAAGTGTAGCTTTAAAAGCTGTGTAGCTCAGGGCTGGGGCTGAGCTCAGCTGGTAAAGGGCTTGCCTTGAAAACACAAGGACCTAAGTTCATTCCCCAGAATCTACATTTCCAAAGGCCAGGCCTGGTGATGCCTGCTTGTAATCCAGACAGGCAGAGACAAGGGCAGCTCCAGGGTTTGCTGGCCAGCCAGGCTAGCCCTGCTTGGTGAGTTCCAGGTCAATGAGAGTCCTGTTGCAAAAACCAAGATGGCTGTCTCCTGAAGAACCCTGAGGTTGTCCTTGGACCTCCACGTAAGTGTATATACCCCTTCCCTCTCCCTCTTTCTCTCTGTGTCCCCCCTACACACTCATCAAGTTGTTTCTGTCCCTCTAGAGAACCCTGATGTGGAGGGGAGCACTTTCAGCTGGTGTCTGAGGAGGGGTAGCATGTTCTACTTGAGACACTTTGGTTGACTTCTGCCTAAACTGAGCACAAACACTGGAGACCTGAGCTGCCTGTGACAGCTGAACTAGAGAAAGGTCATAATCATTACCATCCAGCTACAAAGAATGCAAGCAAAACAGGCCTGCGTGCAAGATATTCTGGTGCCATAGTGAGACAAAGTGCATATGAGCAGCCAATCACTTCTTGATTGGACTTCAGGCCCACTTCATGAGACAGAACCCACACTTGACACTGCTCAAGTGGCCAAGAAGCTGAGACTACACAGGGCATGTACACAGAGGAAAACCTACTGCTATCATTCTGCTAAAGGAACACGGCACTACAGTGACTCCTAGTGACTCATCCCTACACCCATAGATCACTGTCTCGCTCAGCCCTCATCAGAGAAGCCACTTCTTCCTGTAGATTGGAATTAATACAGGGACCCATAACTGGACAATGTACAGAGAGTGAGAGACTTTGGAACGCTCAGTCCCAAATGAGATGTCTTCATTAACCCCCTTCCCCTAAGGTTCGGGGATTTATGCAGAAGCAGCACAGAAAGATGATAAAGGCCAGAGGTGGTTGGTGGCTCCAAGGAAACAGTTTTCCAGACACAACAGGACTGATGCACATAAGAACTCAGAGACTGGGGCAGCATGCATAGGACCTATACAGGTACAAGTCAAATGGGGTCCCAGCACTGAGGGGGAAGTGGACGTAGGGGTCCACCCCAACCAAGATTCTGTTTGTAACTCATACCTGCTGGCATGCCACCCACATTTGTTTTTATTTACAGACTGCTTCTCTTTGCTGTAATTTCTGACTTTAGAAGCCGAAATTTTCTTAGATTCTTAAGTATTTTTTCCCTCTGCCACTCAGAGGCCATAACTTCTCCGTGGTGATCCCCACCTGAAACTCAATCCATTTTTCAACATGAAAAAACATGTTTTTTTCAACTGAAAAAACAGTAAGCAAGGTCTACTGATCGTTTCATCTAATCACACAATTTACTGGGGATGGTTTCAGTGGGAGAGAGAGAGATGCTACAATTAACACCCCAAAGCTGCTTTGTATGGGCTTGCCCTGGTGGCTGATTCATGCTGGGGCCTGGAAGCTGAGTATTTAATAACAGGTTTATAGAAAGCAGATTCAATAGAAACCTTTCTCTCCCTTTATGCTCAGATGTACCTGCAGCCAGATTTCAACAGTCATGCTCCACAGAGGCCGTGATGGCTCCTGTAACCCAAAGGGCAGAAGAAAGGACCTTCATCCAAGAAGAAGGTATTCCCAGAGTTCCAGAGAAGCAGACTTATTAAGTTAAAACAAAAACAGCACATGGAATGGAAGAAAAGGGAAGGGAGGTCAGAGAGCCAAGCCTTCAGTCTGTGGACTCCATGGCCATTGAACGAAGGAGCTGGTGGCCTGGGCTTGACAAGGGGTGTCTATGTGTATTCCCACTGTCTTCATCTCATAGGTACCTGACGTCTCCTTATAGGAGGTGCTGGGTGCTGTAACCCACTTAATTAGTTGGAGATCTCTGGAGGAACATAATTGAGAGAATGAATATATATATATATATATATATATATATATATATATATATATATATATATATATATATTACAAAGGCGATTTATTAGACTGCCTTACAAGATATGGGCTGGGTAGTCTACATACTGGAGAAGTTGTGAACCCTGTAGCTGCTCAGACCAGAAGCCTATAGTGCCTCACCTCAGTAGTTCCAATCTGTCCTGAAAGCCTGGGGGATCCTAGAGAACCACTGTCTCCAGTCCATGTTGGAAGACCAAAGAAGCTGAACTCTGCTGTCAGGAAAAGGTAGCGGCAACAGCAACAGGCTGGATGTACTTAGTAACAAGACATAAAGACAGGCCGGCAGCACTGATTTCCCCTCAGACCTCTGTGTATCTGGGCTACTGCTGGAAGGTGCTGCCCATTCTGGGTCTTCTCTCCTCAGTTAGCTCTTCCTGTAAATACTCTCACAGATACATCCAGAGGCTCATCTTGTAGTCAATTCTAGATGCCAAGGTTAGTCACCACACCACCACAGGCTCCTGGGAAGGTGAAACGGATGACCAGCAAACACTTAGCGCATTACCTGGAGCCAAAACTGCACAGACCTGCAGGTCCCTTTGGGCCCTGACTCTGCTGGGTCCCTCCATGGGGCCCCAAGATGAAGAAGGAAGGAAAGGGAACCAGACCTGTGTACAATCAAGAAACTTGCTCCTGTGGGATGACAGACACTTGGTCAAAAAATAAAAATAAAAATAAACAAAAGAGAAAGAAAAGGCCAGTGGCTATCCACATCTGTCATGGAAGGTTGTCCTTAAGACTGCTGACGTCTCTATGTTCAGAACATTCCCTGTTGTTTGAAGTGCTCACAATACTCGTCTCTTGTTTAACTCCTTCAACTAGAATATTCACATAGTTTAGAATTCCCCAAGAAGATAGATTAAAAAAAAAACCAAGATGGCAATTAATTTAGACCTTCTGGTCAAGGTGCAGAAAATAAAAGTCTTCGGCCCTGAATGGGGATGTCTGTGTCGCATTCCTACAACCAAAGGCTCTAGGATCATTGTGGAAGAGGGAGCGGCACTACAAGCCACAGAACTATGAAGTAGGAATTCAGCTGATTATGACAGAGCATTCACCTGGAAGAGGGGAGGTCTTTTCAGAGGAAGCCAAGACTCAAGCAAGTATTGGTGCTTTTGGCTTTTGAATACATCAGCTGTCTCCTGCAATGAATTTCATGTGTGCTATTACAGCTTTCCCATTTGATTCTTCTAACAGTATGATTGATCATTCTTTGGGCACAGTTTTTCCCTATACAATTAAGGTATTTGGATAACTTCCCCCAACTGTGTTGACAACAGTCACACAGGCAAAACCTCCCTTTTCCAGGCTTTTGTTCCCTCTTTTTAGCATTAGAATCAGATGTCTGCCTTCTGTAATTATCTCCTTTAGTAATTATCCAAGGCCAGGGCCATCTCCAGACAAAAGTGTTTTATCTGAGATACCTCTCAAACATCCAAGGACAAATGGCAGACAGAATAAGCATTCCAGACCACTTGCTAGCCTCCAGAATTAAGGTAAATATCCACACAGAGATACCACTTAGGCCAGGTGGACATTAAGTACATAGCTTTGTTTTCTGTGCAAATTAAACTCAGACCCTCCTTTCTTCCACAGCCCAAGTGGCACCTCTAGACTTCCCCTCTCACAATTAACTCAGAGCAAAAGGGCTTTTTCGTACCAGGTACATCAAGCTGTGACACAGGCTGCCTAGCTATTTCTGCCCGGCCAGAAAATGGCACAGCCATTAACTGATTTTAGCCCTTAGTTGACCCCGCCTCCTTTAACCACTCCCCTCTTGGGGTTGTAAGGAAGCTGACAACCACTGTTTCTGGTGCGGACCCCTTCACCTCCCTTTAGGACCCTGAAAACCTCACATTGCCGGACTGTTTATAAGTGTATAAAAACCAGTACCCCCACTGCACGGGTGGATTTTGACATAGAAGAATAAAGTGAATGGACTAAAGAGCTTGGTGTACTTAGATTCATTCGAGTATCCTTCAGATTAATTCTCGACGCTGGTAGGAACCCTGGGTAAAGGGTATTTAGAGGATGAACCCCAAAAAAATCTTTGATAGGAATAGGAAGACTATGAGGGTTGGTGGTAGAGGGTGGGGGGCATCTTTTGGATGTGACAGGACAGCTGTACCCCTGAACTCACAGCTGGGACTGCAGGCCCAAGATCAAGCCAGTCAAAATCCAAACATGGAGCTCACAAAATCCTACCCCTAGAGAGGAGCTGTTAGCAGCTGACGGCTTCTAGGGGTGAAAGAGTCAGTATCCTTTGGAGATTCTGCTTCTCATAGGTCACCCACGCCCCAGTGAATGACTGTACATTGTGCACACACACATTAACAGCACCAAGTGAACTCTGTGGTTGACAAAAGAGTATGATGAAGTTGGGAGGGACAAGTGTTGCTGGGGATACGGGAAGTATTGGGGAGGGAGTGGGGGTGGATTTGTCAAAACACATTATATGCATGTATAATATTCTCATGTAATATCTTTTAAAAGAGATTTTAAAAAGGCATCAAAATTTTTAAAAAGTTGATGAAAATGTTAGGCTGAAATAAGCAAGCAAACAAACAGATATATTAAGTCTATGGGTCTGTCTTCCAGTATTGCCCATGAAGATGTGGTGCTTCTGTGTGAATTCTGTGAGTGTGTGCATGCGTGCACAAGTGCACGCATGCACGTGGGTGCATCTCTGTGGAGGCCAGATGCTGAGTCATTTCCTCAGGTGCCATCCACTTAATTCTTGGCTTTTTCAAATGGAGTTCTCTCACTGAGCCCAATGCTCACTGATTTGTCTACTGGTTGTCCAGTGAACCCCAATCCCTCACCCTGGCACTGGGATTATAAATTCACACCAACACACCCAGCTTTTTACATGGATGCTGGGATCAAACACCGGTCCTCATGCTCATGTAGCAGTCACTTTGCCCATGGAGGCATCTCTCCAGACACTCCTGTACAAGTTTGACAGAACCAGCAGCAGGGACCACCTTGTATACGTTCAAATCCTGCCCATGAGCTTGATGTTGCTACCTCATCCTGCCACTTAGCAAAGCGAGTGGATCCCATACTCCAGAAATGCTCCCCCAGTGCTAGTGACGTGGGAGTCCACAGCTCCTGGTGGCTGCCTCTGTGCTGGGCCAAATGGGCCTTTCGCTTCTTGGGCAAGAACAACTAGAAAGACCAAACACAGTCTCTAGTGAAAGCAAGCTGCCTGTCAGTGGCCACATTTTTGCAGCCAGCCCTATGAGAGTTTTACCAGGATCCTTAGGGATAATCACTGTCTGCTGGGGATGGGAACTGTGAGCAGGAAAAGCCGTGGAAGCAAAGCATGGAGATGGACATAAACAATCTTGGTTGTCAGCAGAGAGAGGTTGGGGCGGGGCTTGTACTTCTCCAGAGACACCACACAGTAGCTCTCCAAACCTGGATGACTCTGTCAGCCTCAGCCAGCCTTCAGCCCTCAGGCATAGAGATTTAATTTGCCATGTGTCTCTTAGAGGCAGGGTCCTAATAACCAAATTCGAAGCAGTGACATGGAAAAGCTGAACAAAAACTCATTGATTGATTTGAGAGCCAGCCATTGAGGACTCAGAAGGTTTAAACACAAAATGACCCCCACAGATTCATTGGTTGAGGCTTGGTCCCTGCCTGGAGACTGGTTTGGGGTGTTTGTATGGCTCTGTGAAGTCTAGCTGGCACAGGTAGATCATGGTTTCTATTTCTATCTGGATTGAGCAGAAAAACCTTGGGCTGAGCTGGTAACAATGGGGCATCTTGCTAGTGGGTTTGCTTTTGGAGGGCCAACTGGGATGGCAGGGCCTGAGTTGAGCTTTGCTTTGGGGGCTGTATGGTAACAACAGGTCATTTCTTTCTTTCCACCAAGTATTGTTTACACATTTTTTTCTCCCTCAGGGGTTCTGGGAAATCATCCTCAGGTTGTCATACTTGCTGGGTAAGTGCTTTACTAATCAACCCATCTCCCCATTCCTGACATTGTTTCTTATTCAAGCCACTTATTGGGGTTTAACAAAAACACAACACAACTTCCTCTTGGATTGGCTGCCATATTGGATCAACGGTCAATTTCCAGCTTTCTGTATATTCTCCAGAATTCTTCCACAATGATGTGCATAAGCACCTTGGTGGAATTTGTGCATGAATGCTGTCAGGGAAGCAAATACCCATTGCCCAAGGTGTGCACAGAGTATGTAAGGACCCTTTATCACTTGTCCTCACCAGGCCGCATGCGCTTATGGGAAATTTACAGTAACTCAAGTTTTCATCTGCCCCGTGGCTCCTGCTTAACTATTTCCAGATTTTAGAATCCAGGGTGACATGGTGGGAAATCTACAGTTTCTGTGAGGCAAGCAAGGTTTTCTCTCTTCCTGCCCGGTGTCTTTGAATCCATTGCAAAATTCTTTACCACTGCCGCAGAAAGTGACCTCAGGATGCTTTCAATGTCTAGAGACTGGGTTCTCAGCAAGGATGAAGAGAAAGACTCTCTCTTATTCCTGCTCACTTTGCCTCTTGCTTGTGAGTGCTGCTGTCATCCTCCACCGACATGGGAGCCCAGCCTCTTCAGCTTTCCAACGTGCACTGTAGGCCAGCAGCTCTCCAGGAATCCTGGTCTTCAGTACAGATTGGGACTGGTGAGCCAGCTAGCCTCCTGGTTCCCAGCCATGGCTAGATTATCCAGCCTGTATTCTATCTCTTAGCCAACCTAAGAAATTCAGTTTATATGCAGCCAATTATTTCTGTTTTTCTAGAGACCCCTGACTAATATACAAAGTGTATTTTGTTATCAGAGTTTCAGGACTGATGCCCTGGGATGTCCTAGGACATCGTGGTTGGACTCTGGACACCTGGTCCAGATTGTGTTTAATGATGTCATAGTAGGAACTCAAATAAAACCCATTTTTTTTTTCTAATTCTTTCTAAGGCTTGGATTAAGTGGAAGGAGAAATAAGAAAATGGACATAATTTCCAGGGGCAGCGACAGAGCCTCTGAAACTGGTATTGATTCACTGTGTGGGACTCCAATGAGTGGATCGATCCTGTCCTTGTTGTAAAAGGTTCCAAGTTCTATTTTGCACCCCGCTGAAGTCCACGGGGTGCAGGTGTGATTAAGTGAACCAGTGCGACTCTAATGACTTGCTGTTAAGCTCTCACTTTGTGGTCTGACTTGCAAAAAGAAAAGAAAAGAAAAGGAAAGAAAAGGAAAAAAAATTCCAATATTTGTTAGGCCCCGAAGGAAAAGCCCAGCTGCACTGGCTCTTCAGTGAGCGTCTAATACAGTTTTCCTGACAGTCACCCCGACTTCATTTAGGGGAAAATGTAAACGGTGACTGCCCTCAGAGGCATTTTCTGCTCAAAAGTGCTTGGCGCCCTTCTGTGCCTCCCCACAGCCATGACTGAGGTGCCACACAGGAAAGGAAGAGTTTCCTCCAGTCACCTCTGGTTGACCTGTGAGGACTCACAGTCGAGTATGTGGATAACATCAGCAGTCTATGCTGGGTGAGCAAGAAGCAGGACTTAGTCATGCAGGGTGAAAGGAGAGTGTAAAAATGAAAAGCAGTGGTGTGTGTACCTCATTCCTCTTTTTAAATGTTGATTTTTTTGAGGTTACAAAAACATCCCTTTTGGGCTACTGGAAAGCTTATTTCAGAAATCAGGGTCATGCTTGAAGTCTGACACCAGAGGGGCCTTTGTAGAGGCTTAGAGAAACCAAGCTTGAAGGGGAAGAGCTCCCAGAAGGCAGTTCTGCAAATGCCTCCCTTCTCTCAGGATAGATCCCTGCTGGGGACTCTGCATGGAACTGGCCAGAGAGCTCCTGAGCTCTGTAAGCACGGGGTGGGGTGGTCTAGAAAAGAAAACACTCTTTTTGCTCCTTCGCTAATGTAACAAAATAGCTGTATTCTTCTAATTTTTTAGATCTTATTTTTATTTTCATTTGTGTATAAGAGTGTACACACACACACACACACACACACACACACACACACACATGTACACACGTGAGAGGACACACACGTGTTTTTGCACATGACCACAGAGGCCAGGAGAGGGCATCAGATCCCCGGAGCTGGAGTTGCAGGCAGTGGTAAGCCAGCCAAAGTGGGTGTTTGGAATGGAAGGCTGGGAAATGCCCTTAGTGACGGAGCCGTCTTTCTGGTGTCCGTGTTTTAACACACATAAACATAACAATTTTTTAGTATTAAGTACAGGGGCAGTGCTCAACTGTCTCAGACGGGCTGCCTTCATGGCTGGCTTGCTTGAATTTGGAGCATATAGTTCTCCCCATTTCTTAGCTAGTGCCGTGTCTTTCTTTAAAAATGTCCATCTTTCTTCTCATTACAGAGGGTTACATAGGCCGTTTTCATGAATGTGTAGTATACTTTGAGCATAAGCCCCATACCCCGCTGCCTTACCCCCATCACCTCTGTCCATCAGTTGTTCTCTCATCCCTCAGCTTCATCTTGCTGCCATGCCATGGGCACATGTATGATTTTATGAATCTGTGATATCTAGGGCCCACAGTGAGAGAAACGCTTTTATTTATTTACTTACTCATTTATTCATTTATTTATTTTTACACAATATCTGGTCTCAAATTTCAGACCCCCTTGCCTGCACCTCCCCAGTGCTGGGATTACAGGCATGTGCCACCATGCTTGCATCGGTTTTTTTTTTTTTCTTTTTAATAGCAACAACCATCTGGTTTGGCAGTTCTGGGCCAGAGCTGACAACCAGAGGACACAGCATTTACTCCTAGTGTGAGCTGCCATGATAGAACCAGCTGGTTCTCCCACGGGGCTTTCCAGTGACTCACGAGCATCTGTAGACGTGGGATGTTTCTTTCTGCCCTTCTGTTCTCTGTACATCCTTTACAGTGTGCCTGGCAAGGTGGCCACAGTGAGAGGGGACAAGGACAAGCCATTGGACTTGCTCCTAGGAAGCAAGGGCTTTTCCTGTGAGGACCAGGTGGCTGTCTCTAGATAACCATGTGGTGCCAGGTTCTCGCACCCGAGGTGGGTAGCTCACTTTTCCCTGGAACACAGGAGCAGCAGATGGCCATGAACATCCCAAGGACAGATCCCCTACAGCCGTCCCCCAGCCAGTTCCCAGCATGAATCTGGACAGAAAAGAGTTTGGGATAGCCTGGCAGAGATGTAGCTCTCCCTGGCCAGGCATCAAGCCTCCCTGACAGAGACCCTGAGCTTACCTTGACACAGTGGGGCTCCAGGAAGAGCACAGCAGCCTCCAGGTAGCACATCTGTAAAGTTGGAGTGTCAGTAAGTTGGGGAGCGGAGAGGGGGCGAGGCTCATTTCCCCAGATGGAAGTTTCTGGTTCTTTACACAGAAAACACACTGAGAGAACGTTAAAATGGAACAGCTCTTTAGTATAGTGAAATACAGGGAAATATAATCATGAAGAGGGACTGGGAAGGATAAAAATCCTGGCAGAGGGGATGAACATTCTTTAGGGAGAGAATGTGCCATGGATTGGATGGGAATTGCCCCTCCAAAGGTTCATGTGCTTGAGTGCTTGGTCCCTGCTGATGGCATTGTTGAGGCAGACTGTGGAATCTTTAGGAGGCGGGGCTTGCTGGAGGAAGTAGATCACTGGAGACAGGTTTTGAGGCTTGATAGTCAAGTTCTACTTTCTGTTCATTTTTCTGACTCCTGAATGCTAAAACCATGTGATCAGCTGCTTCAGGCTCCCTTCACCGTGGCTTCTCCCTGCAAGGACTGCATCCCCTCTAACTGTACACCAAGATAAACGCCTCTCTCCCTTAAGTCATTTCTTGTCATGTATTTGGTGATAGCAACAAAGAAACTGGCTAACACAGAATGGTAAGTGGTTCATGTTGGGGGAGGCTGTGAGGCCATATGTAGTGGCTGCAGAGTGTAGGATGTACCTTCTTTGCTCTTCCAGTGGGTTAGGAAAGCTGCTGAGCAAACCCAGGATCCACCTGAATCCACCTCCCAGTCCTGGGATCACATGTGTGTTGCCACACTTGGATTTTTTTCCTTTAAAAATTATTTTTATATTTATTTTATGTATATGAATGTTTGTCTGTATGTATATATGTGCAGCACATGCATGTCTGATGCCTGTGGAGGTCAGAAAAGGCTGTCAGATTCACAGGAACTGGAGTTATGCATGACTGTGAGCCACCATGTGGGTGATGGGAACTGAATCCAGTTCTTGAAAGAGCTCTTACCACCGAGTCATCCCTTCAGCCCCAACTCTTTTCTTTTTTTTTAAATAAGGGTTCTGGGGCTTGAACTCAGGTCTTATGCCTGCAAGGCAGACACATTTTACCTACTGAGCCATTTCTCCAATACCTATTTTTACTGTAGGTATTTTGAGCTATAAATTTCCCTCAAAGCACTGCTTTGTCTGCATCCCACAAACACTGCCTTTATCTTTCATTCAATTCGTCCAAATCAGTGAGCTCCAAGTTCAGCGAGAGACACTAGTAAAAATAAGGAGGAGAGCGATAGAGGAAGATGTTTGATGTTCTTCTGGTTCCATTCCTGTTCTGTGTAAAAATATTTTGGTGAAAAGCAACCTAGGGGAGAAAGGAGCCCACTTCACTTACAATTCCAAGTTACAGTCCATTATTGCAGAGCAGTCAAAGCAGGAATTCAAGCAGCTACTCACATCATATCCACAGCCAAGAGCAGAGAGAAACAAATGGACCCGTGCTGTCTGCTTGGTCGCTCAGATAGCTTTTTTCACTCTTGCGCAGCTCAGAGCCCAGCCCAGGGAATGGTACCTCCCATAGTGTCACTTGCAACCAAGGCAATCCCCTCAAAACACGCCCACAGACCAAACTCATCTAGGTAATTGCTCACTTGAGATTTTCTTCCCAGATGACTCTAGGTTGTGGTAAGTTGGCATTTAAAACTAAACATCACAGATATTAACTTCTAGCCTACACACACACACACACACACACACACACACACACACACACACACACACACTGCTGAGGTTTTACTAGCGCTAGGTTTTATCAGAGAAGCTCATTTGCTGGATTTTCTGCAGTGGTGGACATCTCTCTCCTTTATTGGACCATGGACAGCTCCTTGACATCTCAGAATAATGATGTTTCCAAAGGGCCACAGCACCTGGTGGTTATCTAAAGAGTAAGTGCCACAATCAATTGTCTGCTTGGCTCCTAGACCTTCTCTATGGCACAGAGGGATACCTGCTGTCACCACCAGCATGTTCTACTGTGTTGAACATGGAGGAAGCTGTAAACAAAGACACGCCCCCCAGTTCCGTTCTAATTAAAAGCATCATAAAATGCTCTTGAATTCCCTGATCCAAAATATTTGTCTCATTAAGAGTTTTCTCACACTGGCTAACGATGTAATTAGCTAAGCTCCTTAAATTAAATCCTTTATCAGCATTGTAGGTTGGCAGAGGTCCAAAATTATCATCCTTACATTGTGTAGAAGTTCACTGTGTGGCATCAGGAGAATGATGGCCTGTACATGATGAAGGATGGATTTCCACGTAAACTCTGAGGAAGGAAGCTGCCCACCATCCCTGGGTACTCCTTGGTACTTCCTGCCCACTGCTTAAATGCCTGTCACCAGCCAGCAAACAGGATGCTCTATTGTTTCTATCTATGGCCCCTTTATTTATTTAGATATTCACTTTCTTTAGGCTGTGTCAGTACAGAGTGAGCAATAAAATGTCCCTTACCTCCAAACAAAAAAAAGAACCCAGGTAAAGAGCAAGGGACAAATCGGAAGTATCAGTAGATATGCTAGTAGTGTGTATCTTTTCCAACTAAAAGTGACATTTAATTAAATGTGTATGATTGTATAAGTTACTTTCCCTTTTATTTTTATTACTAATAGTATGTAGTATGTGGTGACATAGACAGTCACATGTCATGACTTACCACATGTGGAGGTCAGAGGGCAACTTGATGGAGCTGGTTCTCTCCTTCCATCTCACAGGGTATGGGAATTAAACTCGGGTTTCCAGGCAACTTGAGGGAGAAAGGATTTATTTTGGCTCAAGGAACACAATCTATCATGGTGGTCAAGGGATGGCATTGGCGCCAGCTCCTGTCTGTGGCTTGCTCATATCATATCTCATTGGGCCAGGAAACTTTGTCTATAAAATGGAGAAACAATATGATCCTGATTACAGTTGTGGAAAGAATAATAAGACACAATACATCTCAAAGGGGAATTACGATTGAGCAGCTAAAGGTGTTACTGTTGAGCCAATTCCCCTGATACTTCTGGTCATTTCCTCAGTAAATAATTGTGGAGATTCATTTCAAATTCTCAGGCAATCTATCACACTGGATGAACTTCATTAATAAATTTTCATAAGCGTATTAAGTCCTGGGTCACAAAGCATCATTCTCATTTCAGATGACATTTCCCTGGTTACTCAAATGACAAATAGCATTGTTACTTTATATTCAATGCTTCCAATACCCTAACTTACAACTGGTTCATCAACACAAAATTGAATTTACAATTTTCTCCAAGTCACTTTCAAGCACTTATTACAATTCTTTTATTACAGCAAAAAATAATAATGTTAGCATTGAGCATCTCGCTTTTTAGAGTCAGCTGCTAGGGGAATGTTTACTGAATGTCTCTGCTGTCCCTGAGTGGAAGTCACAAAGATGAGATGCCTCAAAGACTTGCTAATATTTTGGCGGATGTTCAACCCATTTATTCTCTAAATTTATCTTATTTAAATTAGCAAAACAAATGCTGAAAATAATGTGTAAATGTGATGGTGATGTGGTTCTCAGCAGTCCCCGCACCATTGAGCAGAAGCTCCGAGGCTAGAAAAACAAATCATGCAATCCCTGGGGGATGGATAAGAGAGGGGTTTTGTTTCCACCAGAATTCATAGCTAAGACATCCAAGGAAAGGAAATCTAACAATGAGGTCTTGCAGGGGCAGGCTTATTTTTCTTCAGCAGTACCAATCCAGATGTTGCAGCCTAGGACTAACGCAGCCTCTAGGGTGGTCAGTGAAGATCTAGGTTTCCAGGGTCAACCTGCTCCTCTGTTACTAAACTCTGGCTCTTGATTCTGTTTATTGAAAGGCTATGACACCTCCTGAGGTTGTGTTTGCATTCAGTAAGAGAGAGTAGGGAGGAAAAAAAAAAAGACTAAGGGATATGCTGGCTGATGCCATTGGTTCCATTTTATCAGAAAATAATTGCTGCGAAAGATAATTCTTCTCCATAGGGACTCCCTTACATTTCATTGGCCATTACTGGATTACAATGAAAGGCAGTCCCCACTGCGCATGAAGCTGTCACACCAAGCACAAATGGGGATTCTTCTTTGGGAACAGTAAAGAGAAGGAAGGATGCTCAGGGTGTTGAAAGCTTTCCACCATGGACAGGAGAGACTGGAAGGACAAAGGAAGACATCCCAGAGGTCTCGGAAATAGCATCCCAGCTGTTCAACTTCCCTTCACTGTCTGTCATGAAAGCTCCAGTCTAGAAGGCCCTGGCGTGAAGACAGTTACCAGCTCCCTCTACCACCCTGCTTTCCAAACGGCTCGTCTCCACTTGGCAGCAGAATTGCATGCACGGCCAACTTCGCTACAGCCGCTTCAAGGAGGTAGAAAAGGCTCTGCCGGAGCTGGAGAGAGGGCTCGGCAGTGAACAGCACTTGCTGTTCTTCAGAAAGTTCTCAGATTAGAGTTCCAGGGGGACACTGAGGTGGATTGTTATGGGTATGGAGTTTATTAGAAGTGTTATTAGTGCCATGGAGAGACAAACAGAAAGCAGCGTGATGGGGGCTCTGAAGAAAGGACCCACATGGCAGAAGTGGGGGTTTCTTCTTACAGCTTGCTGTGGTTGGAGAGGCTTCAGAGCACAAGCCAGTGGGCAGGCTCTCTGATTCCCAGGCAGGAGACAGGGAAGGGGCGGGGAGCAAGACATGCGGCCACCAATATTCCCTTTGATATAAACTCTGAAACCCGATGTTTGAGACCCTGAAACCTGATGTCTGTTACAGATTCACAGACCATGTCACAGTCAGCCTGTCAGTATCTCTGAGACACTGAATGCCTCTGCAGATACTGGGGCCAAGTTGCAGACTTCTCTGAATTTTAACATTGCCTTCTTCCATGGAGAGCCTTCCTATTTATTAATGAACTTTCTATTTCTACCACTACCCATGTGCCGCTGGCCTAACTCTTTGTCCCAGGACAAAAGAACCTGGGAATCTTAGCAGGTGCCTTCTGGACTCTGGTCTCTGCCTGTCACCTGAGCAGTGTAGAGATGGGTGAAGTTCCACCCAGCAGAGGACGTCTGGCTTGGGTCTTAGCAGGCTTTGCAAAGATAAGGTCTGCCTGAGAACCTTCAGACACCTACCTTGACAGTTACATGGCTTCATAGACAAGAAAAGATCTTTCATGAAGATGACAGTACGGAAGGGGAGGCTTGACCACAATGAAGAGACCGTGCTATATCTCTTAGGGGAGAACCAGGAAGCCCTGTGCTGAGCTGCATGGGTGGCCAAGAACACAGGTGAACATGGTATGCCTTTATCTTCTAGGCGTTTGTCAGAGTCAGACAGACATGTTCCCTACTAAGAAAAATGGAACACTGGCCATACTGTGCCACCCTCTGTACTAAAAACATACATTAAAAAGAATTTAAAAAGCAGCTATGACAGTGATTAGCAGGCGTTCACAGTTGACCTGGTACTCACCCCCAGATCACAATGCCCTGCTGGTTTGTGAGTGATTTCACAAGTTGCCACCATGAAGTGGGTCACTCTGTGATCGTGAAACCAGTGGCACAATGAGATTCCCTCACAGTCGTGGACCCAGTCCTGGCAACAGAACACTCACAGTGTGCGTGTCACCTCCCCTCCCCCAACAAGAGCAGCTGCCACCTCTGTATCATTACAGTGTGAGCCCTTTCCTCCTACCTTGCAGATAGATGGATCCATGTCTAGCAGCATCCTTACTTTCTAACAGGATCTAATCCAAGATGACTGACCTCTCTCCTCAATCTCCCGAATAGACAAGCTCATGTCCCTTACTGAGCCCGTCCTGTCCCCTCTGGCCTGTGGTTTGAATGCTTAGTCCCCAGCTGTTTTGAAGGCTGGGGAGCAGCAACCTGAAGCTCCCACTGCCACCAGACAAGCTGCACCAGCCACCAATCCTCCACCACGTCAGATGAAATCCTCTGAATGGTCTCTCCAAAGAAACAGAAGGCCAGAAGGACTGAATGAATAGTTGAGAGCTGTCAAACACGGTAACTAAAATAAAAATTTCCTGGAAGGACTCCATTCAGAAGCAACTCAACAGAGTTGTCGAGAAATAGCTGTGAACTTCATGGACCTAGCAGGCAACAAAAAAAATCCCTGATTTAAAGCTACCTTCTGCAGTAACTGACTCAAAATTCATCGTGAACTTAATTTGTGGACTTAAGATACAAAACCATATCATCTTCTTTTTTAAAAAAATAAATAAAATCTTGCCCAATATGTGAGCAAATATTTCAGCAGGTGGAAAACACAGAAGATGCTATGCTAGTGGAGACAGTTCCACCTCATTAGACGCTAAGGAAGCAACTTAAAGTCCAATGGTGATGTCACCGCACAGCCATCAGAATGGATGCATTGGTGGTGATGTCACTGCACGCCATCAGAATGGATGCGTTGGTGGTGATGTCACCACACAACCATCAGAATGGATGCATTGGTGGTGATGTCACCACACAGCCATCAGAATGGATGCACTGGTGGTGATGTCACTGTACACCATCAGAATGGATGCATTGGCGGTGATGTCACTGTACACTATTAGAATGGATGCGTTGGTGGTGATGACACTGCACACCATCAGAATGGATGCATTGGCGGTGATGTACTGCACACCATTAGAAGGGATGCATTGGCAGTGATGTCACCACACACCATCAGGATGGATGCATTGGCGGTGATGTCACTGCACACCATCAGAATGGATGCTTTGATTTCTGAAAGCCGAACAAAGTGTCGGTGGCGCCAAATGCAAACAGAGATGGGGAGAAGCTTGATGGCTCAAGTCTTCCCAATGCAAGCCTCTCTGGCAAGCCTTTCACAGTTTCTAAACTGCAACCCTACAGCTGCCATACGTTCTAGCAATTGCACGCCTAGGTTCTCATTCCAGAGAACTTGATCATGTTCATGTGAGAAAATGTCTATAGTTTCTTCATTTTCAAGAGCTTAAAACGTAAGGCTGGAGGTCTTCAGTGCATGGGTGTATAAACAGAATATGGCACATCAGTATCACAAAGTACTATCCAGTAATAAAAAGGCAAAATGTTAATACACAAAACGACCTGGATGGGTCTCCAGAGAATTATACTGATGGAAAGGACTCTCAGAAGTTTATACACTGCATAGTTGATGTCTTATTGCATTTTAAAAATTATAGAATTGTAATTTTTATATAAACATCAGAGAATTATAAATCAGAGTGGTTTCAAGAGGCCAGGAGAGGGTTTTCAGTGAAAGAGTTAGGTGTGGCTGTAGACTGGCCACTTGAAGGATTCTGGATCATGGAAATGTTCTCCAGTTTGTCTTCATGGTAACTTCTGGGCTCTGATGTCAGCCTGTGTAGTTTTGGAAGATGCTGCCTTTGGGAGAATGTGTGAAAGAGTCCATGAGATCCCTCTGTGTCAGTCCTTGCAACTGTGTGGGGACCTGTACTTCTTTCAAGATGAAAGGGCTAGTTTACAAAATGAGCCTGCCACACCTCTTTCACCACAGGCTGAGCAGAAACAGCAGTGCTTTTATTTGAGCCGCACTGGTTGTCTTGACTAGTTGAGCTCTATAGGAATGCAGGACCAAAGGGAGACCTAAATGAAGGTGATTGTAAGGAGTCCATGGTTCTATGTAAATGTCTGTACAAAGGAATTTGCCCCAGGAAGCATTGTAATAATCTACGTGTGGAAATCTTAACAGAGACTAAGACCATCTTGCTTAATTTTCACACATAAGGAGTTTGTAGTCCTTCTGATAGCATTTTTAATAAAAATTAATCATATTTGTATGTATCTGTGTGTGTGTGAATATGTGTGTGCATGCATGTAGAGGCCAGAGGACACCCTTACCCTCAGGTGTTATCCTCATGAACTGTGCACCTCCTTTGAGACACTGTCTCTTACTGGCCTAGCGCTCAATAATTAGACTGGATTTGCTGGCCATGGAGCCCAGGTCATCTGACCTCTACTTCGCCAGGACTGGGATTACAAGCATGTGCCCCCATATCCGGCTTTTCACATGGGCTCTGGAAGTCAAATTGAGGTCCTCAAACTTGCAAGGCTAGAACTTTGTTGACGTCCGTGTCCCTAGTCTAGGTAGCTTTTAGAAAGGAAAAGTTCTTGAATGATAATTTCTGGTCAGCCAAGAGAGAATGGACAATTAAGAGACAGACCCAAGGAGAGCAGTTCTGGGCTAGAGTGGGATGGCTCAGTGGGTAAAAACGCTTGACACTCAAGCCAACGGTTGGCAGTTGATCTCCAGAACCCACAGTAGAAGGAGAGAACTGACTGTGAAAGCTGTCCTCTGACCTCTGCACACACGTGTGCAACCCCATTCACACATGTCACACATATATACATAGTTATACATAGTAATAACTAATAACTTTTTAGTGGAGAGCTCTTCCTGGCTACTTTCCTCACACAACTAGTTTGATAAATAACACAGTCTGAAACAGAGCATCAACAGGAAGTGAGGCTGGGCTTTAAAGTCCCAAGGCCTACTTCTAGCTACCCACTTCTTCCAACAAGGCTCCACCTCCTAAAAGTTCCATGGCCTTCCCAAGCAGTGCCACCAGCTATTGACATCATATTAATAAAAAACACCCAGGGGACACTTCATATTCAGAGTATAATACCCTTCATCCAAATTTTACTCAGAAATAAAAATTAGCATAGTCTTCAAAGATCTTTCCAGGTATCACTTCCACGCCACCACAACACATTCTATCTTTCCCATTATCCTGGAAGACACGAGCTGCATCTTGGTCCTTCTTACAGCCTCCAGGAGTACATGGTCCTTTGAACACAGGACCACTTCTACACATTTTGGAATGGGGTATATTAAAGATAAGAAGCTCCACAGCCTCTCTGGAGTGTGCCACCCTTCTTCTGAGATAAATGACTTTTACCAAAGCAGTGATAAGCAAAGACAACTTTCAATTGCCTACAGGGGGAAAACTTGGGAAACAAAGGTTCTGTTACTTAGAATAAAGCAAGAAGCATACAATAAAAGATGAAATATAACGTGCTTTCTGATCCCCAGGACTAGTTGAAAAAATAGAATGTGTTGGAGAAAGTACACTGTGTCCTGCTCAAAGCACTTAATATTAGGTTACTTCAGAGGATCTGCAGCCACCCAGCAGCCACCCAAACGACTCCCACCCAGGGAGAAGACAACGACAGTTTTTTTTTTTTTTCAATTCCAGCTGCCCACTTTCCACATCCATACAGAAATATACACAGCGTGGAATGTCACCTCCCACACTCGCATTCCTCTTGCCTAGGCAACTCTAGAGCTAGCAAAACAAAAACCCTTAAAAAAAAAAACGTGGCTGGGAACTGAAGTTATATTAGACCTCTGTCTTCCGTCAGCAGTATTCAGATAACTAACTAGCTGTGGAATGTTTCCTCTGAATGTTTCGAACCCTCTGCTTTCTGGCAATTCTAAAGAAGAGAAGCCGGTTTGCAGAGTCCACAAGATCCTATTCCATGTTCTGTGGGTAGAATGATCTATTAACCATGTCTGCCACCCCCACCCCCAAGACATGAGATCACTCCTCCTGTATTGAACTGAAATAAACCAAACCCTTTGTCTATCCAACCCAAAGAGGCAGGCTACCATGCCCTTACCATCCTTCAGGGAGTAACTTCAACAATTCACCTGTTTCCTGCCAAGCACTGGGCAGCTAGGGAGGTGGGAGTGAGGGAGAATTCAGCCTGCTGGGGCCTGGCTAAGACTTTGGCACAGAAGATAGATTGAGGGCTATGAGGCAGGTTGTATGTTGGTGCTGCTGGCCTATTATCACCATTATTTTGTCTTTGTTAGTGGTGTCCCTTACGTATACCTGATAATGAACCCGAGCCTTTGCCAAGTGTTCCCATTTACCTGGGGACATGTCAGTCATCACAGTAAGTCTTCAAAGTGGACACCATTCCCCATTTGGGTCAAGGACATAAAGTGACTATTGGAAGCCCATGAAGGAGGGGAGGAGCAGAATTCTAGATCAGGTGTGTCTGGATAACTGCTATCTAGATCTAGTGAAGGTGCTTCTGGGAGGAGGAAGACAAGTCCATGTCTCCCAGTCACCCAGGTTTGGGCTGCTTTCCCCACCGTCGTCCCCATTGCCTGACCCCATGCTTCTCTTCCTGTGATCATGCTTCTGCTGGGAGGAATGCCGAGCCTCCTACCCCCTGACAAGTGAACCAAGAGCCCTGCAGCATGCGCTTCTGCCTTCCTACTCCTTCTCTTCTTCTGTCCTGGCTCATGACATTGCAGCAAATGAGCTGGCTAATAACCCCTGCATTGGAACAATGGGACGCTAATGTTCTCAAGGTGGATGGGATCTTGCAAGTCAGGTCGCCACTGGCTCTGATTACTATGAAGACCTCTGAGATTGACAGCTATTTTTAGAGGGGAAAAGTCTGCTAACAGTGTCACTGGAGTTTCTAGGGTCAGAGCCTGGGCTCTGGCAACCCTACTACCAAGGCTTGACTCCCCAACTTCAGAGGCCAAGCAAAGAGAAAATGTTTGAACTTCCCATAAAAGAAGCAGATGGGGAGTTAGGAGATGATGGGCGTAGGCAGTCATGATGAGACCCTGAAGTGAGACAGCATAGGACAGATAGCTGCTGTGTATGGCATGATGGGTGTCCTGAAGGCAGACAGACAGATTTTACAGTTCCCAGATTTAGGAGAGTTGGTACACCATACCATAAGTAATCTACCAGAGCAGTGGGGGGCCAGAGGGAGTCTTGGGGGCAGGGAGACTTCAATCTTACAACATGAAGGGAGTTTCTGGTGTTTACAGGTTTTCCAGAGTGGTGTGGTAAGAGGTTCCATGTGACAGTGATGTAACAGTGTGTAAGCCAGAAGTCAGGAAGACACTGTAAAGAGCAGCTGTGGTCCAAGGTAGTGAAATAGGCCTGCACTGAGCTATGAAGAAGAGGGAGACTGCAAGGGCAGCGAGTCTTATCAATTCCATCCAGGGAGAGAGAGTGGAGCCGGCAGGGCCGAATTTCCACGTGTGTGACTGTGGTGGTGGTGTGGTGACCTAACAAAATGTAATAAAGAAAAACAGAGCAAGGGAATTAATGGATGTGGATGTGGTCACAAAGGAAAGAACAACATATAAAGAGGTTCATTGACTCCCAAGTCCATTACCAGGGTCCTAACAGGAGGTTTGGGTTTATAGAGGACAAGATGATGTATAGCTAAGCAGTTCTGGTCAAGGTATGGTCCTGCCCATGACCCATCATTGTCTCAGGTCCAGTTTCTCCTGCAAGCTGATCTGACCAGTTCTGGCTGGCACCATGATTCAGGCTTTTTCTTCTCCTAGCTTGAGATTCCTGGGGAAGTTCCAATCTTCTGGGGTCCACTGTTTAAATATTCTGATAGCCAGGGGGAGGAGCACAAGTGTCTATAAAGTCATCACTCCCGCTGTGATGGTCACAGAGGCTTGTTCCTCTGCTCAACTCTGATTCAGGTAAGTCAAGTTCATGCACAGCCTGGGATCAAAATGAGGAAAATCCACCTGGACAGGTAGATTTCGTACCAGCCACAGTAAGTACTGACAGTGCTGAACATTATATGAAGACTTACTCAGTCAGGCCTTACCCTACATGATCTGTAATTCCAGTTCCCTTAGAAATGTTTCATGGAGCCCATACATGTTAGCAGGTATATATGAGATGTGGTGGAAATCATAATTTTTCTAGCAAAGGTTTTTTTTCTCTCAATTCAAAATGAATCCTTAGAATACAGGTATAGGGGCAGGGTGGAGAGGTGACAATCGGTAAGGCTTGCCATACAAGCTTGAGGACCTGAGTTCAATCCCTGGATCCCATGTAAAGAATCTGGACAGAGTGGCATGCACCTGTAACCTCAACACTGAGGTGGCAGAGATGGGAGGATCCTTGGGGCTCCCTGGGCAGCTAGCTTAGCTGAATGGGTGAATTCCAGGCCCCGTTGAGAGTCCCTGCTTAAAAATATTAAGTGGCCGGGCTGTGGTGGCGCAGGCCTTTAATCCCAGCACTCCAGGCGGATCTCTGTGAGTTTGAGGCCAGCCTGGGCTACCAAGTGAGTTCCAGGAAAGGCGCAAAGCTACACAGAGAAACCCTGTCTCGAAAAACAAAACAACAACAACAAAAAAAGTGGCTGCCTCTTAAAGAAAAATACCTGAGGTTGACTTTTGGTACACACACACACACACACACACACACACACACACACACACGCACACGCACACGCACACGCACACGCACACACACTTGAATCTGGAATATTCTCTATCTGCTTTTCATAGATGAGCCTTCTTAGGTATCATGCTGCTGTGAAATGGTCCCTTTGGTTCACCTCCAGTTGTCAGAGTGACTTAAACATGGTTGATGGTATTAGCAAGCAGACCCTTTAGAAGGTGATTGGGTCATGAGGGTGAAGCCATAGTCACCTGGGTTAGTGGCCAGAGAGCTCTGTCACCTCTTCCATTATGTGAGCACACAGTGAGAACGTGCTTGCTATCTGTGAAGAGGAAGTAGGCTCTTGCTTGACACCAAGTCCATCATATCTTGATGACAAAGTTAAGGAGGATTTCCAGGCTCTGGAACTGAGACAACTAAACATTTCTTCTTGATAAAGCATCTAGCCTATGGCATTCTGCTATAGCCTTCCAAATGAACCTAGACATCTGTTTTCAGTGGTTCGTTCAAAATATATAAGAAATGCACAGAAAGATTGTATATCTTTAAGATATTGCTTAAAATATTGGAAAAAGCCTAGGGGAGAATGTGTTTTTTTTTTTTACATCACATAATACTGTGTAGCTATTAAAGTATACTTTTCATAAAATATTAATTGATAGAAAATTCATAATGCAATGTGGGATGAGGAGAGTGTGAGGAGGGAAGAAACAGCTGATCTTATTAACCATCATCTTGTTAGGTAGTGGAAGTAGACACAGCTGAACTTGTTAACCATCATCTTGTTAGGTAGTGGAAGTAGAAACAGCTGAACTTGTTAACCATCACCTTGTTAGGTAGTGGAAGTAGAAACAGCTGAACTTGTTAACCATCATCTTGTTAGGTAGTGGAAGGAATTTTGGTTTCACTTTTCTTTCTTATTTCTCTCTTTCATAAGTGTATATTTTTATCATTAGGTAACAAAATCTACATTTTTTAGAAAGAGCTGCTTATGTGGGCAGGGGCTGGCACACAAATGGATCCATCAAACTGGCACCCACAGTTGAGTCCAGCTGAGTCTCTGCCGAATTTGGAGTAGGAAGGTCTCGGTGCTGTTACAGTGGTGACCCTCCACAGCACTTCCCTGACCTCCCTAGACTGAGCTGACCTCTTTCCCTGTCGTACTCATAGAATACTGCTGTGCGGAGCTATTCACTCTCTCCGGAACTATCTGGTGTCAATGTAAAAATTATACCTGAGAAGAGCTTTGAAGGTCACCTGGCTCAGCTCCAAAGTGCTGCTGCTGAGTCCAGTGAGCCCAGAGAGAGCCATGAAGTCAGCATTTGTTCCCATGAGTGGCTTTTTTTAGCCCGCAAAGGAGCAATGAGGTACTTAGGTCACCTCAGCTGGGAGTCCATAGATCACCTCAAATGGAATTCATAGGTCACCTCAGGTGAGGACAGTCCATAGGTCACCTCAGATGGAAGTTCATGGGTTAGCTCAGGTGGGGACAGTCTGTACTGGCTCATTTTTTTTTTTTTTTTTTTTTTTTTTTTTTTTTTTTTTTTGCCAATTGACACAAGCTAGAGTCTTCTGAGAAGAGGAAACCTCAGTTGTGAAAATGTTTCCATAAGATGGTGTGTAGGGGTATTTTCCTGGTTAGTGATTGATGTAAGAGGGCCCAGCCATTGCAGGTGCTGCTACCATTGGGTCAGCAGTCCTAGAGTGTAAAAAAAACAGACCGAGCAAGCCAGGAAGAGGGAATCAGCAAGCACCAATTCCCCACGGCTTCTGCCTTAATTCCTACCTATTAGGTTCCTGCCCTACTTGAGTACCTGCCTTGGTTTCCTTCCGTGGACCTAGGCTATATCAGCCTGGTAAATCCTTCCCTACCCAAGTTGCTTTTGGTCATGGTCTTTATTACAGTACCAGAAACCCTAACTAAGAGATAATCCACAGGTCACCTCAGATGGGAGTCTATAGGTCATCTTAGGTAGGGGTTTAAGGTCACCTAAAGAAGTCCCCAGGTCACATCAGGACAGGGTCACTTCAGGTCTTTGTGTCATCGTAGGTGGAAGCCCATAGCTAACCTCACATAGGAGTCCACGGGTCACCTCAGGTAGCAGTTCCCAAATCACCACAGGTGGATCTATGGATGACCTCAGGTAGGAGTCCATGGATTGCTTGAATGGAAACCTCTGGATCATCCCAAATAAGGGTCCACAGGCTACCTCAGACAAGAGTCCCCAGGTTACCTCAGGTGGGACCATGGGTCATCTCAGACAAGGTAGCTGAAGAGTGAGAAAATGAGGAAATTACTAGGTTTCAGACACACTAGATACACTTGGTCTTTTAGGAGATATTTTAGTGACTGGCTATCTTAAAATCTCTTCAATCACAGAATATCTCCTCTCTCCTCTTTTACGTGTGTGTGTGTGTGTGTGTGTGTGTGTGTGTGTGTGTGTGTGTGTGGTGTCTTACTTGCTTATATATCTGTGCACTACCTGTAGCTCCCAGAGGCCAGAAGAGGGCACCAGATCTCCAGGAGCTGGAGTTACAGCTGTGAGCCCCCATGGAGGTGCTGGGAACTGAACCTGTGTTCTCGGGTGTCCCTTAGCATCTGCCTGTACATTAACAGTCACACTTGCTATAAATCAAGTTCAAACTGTGCAGATGTCCGATTGGTTCAGGAACTAACACACCACATGTTGCCCCTATGTTCTAGGCTGGGGGCGTGCAAGCCTGTAGAGTGTGTATGGGGGGGTCCACCTTCTCGGAGCAGTGTGACTGTTTTCCAAGGACCCTGACAGTGCTTAAGAAACCCCTCAGAGGGGTGCTAATGCACAGTAGGGAGTAAGACTTGAGAAGTGGGCAGCCTAAGGGGAGATTTCCTAATTTCCACTTTCCTAATATTACATCCAACGGGTCCCAGGAGGCACCCTAGGGCTTATGACTAGCACGTTGCGTCCTAGTCCATTGTATTTTTTCCCTCCCCATTCAGCTGCACTGGAAATGTACAGTCTGAACACAGCATGTAACCCACTAGCCCTGTTCTTAAAGATCTTGAATTAAGATTTTAGGTAAGGGTACAATATTCAGCTGGCCAGGCCATTTGTTGATGGTTCTCTGCCAGGCAGAGTGTGGTCTATGCCCTGTGAATTTTGGAAGAAAAACAGAAACTGGGGTCCTGGGGAAAGACCAGGGATAAGAGGTGGTTTGATTTCGAGGTAAGGACTGAACAACGGTTTCTGTTCATTTGATCTAGGGAGTCAGTATTCTTGAGTGACACTTGAGAGTGTGTGTGCAGACTGAGATGGTCAAGTGTGCAGCCTGCATTCCCTATGATGCAGGAAGACAAAAATCAGAGAATCCAAGCTCACTTTGGTCCCTCCCTTCCCGAGGGAGGGCTTTATAAATAAGTCCCATTGCTATGCTTCAAGACATTTGAGTGCTGCTAAGGATGTAGTCAGTGACTTTTTCTGAACTAAATGTGACAGTGAAAACAGGGCAAAGGGACAGGCTGGGGACAGAACTGTGTGCACTCAGGCACACTTCCACACAGAAAGTTGGAATAGCTCTGACCACACAAGACCAATGACTTCAACTGTCAGTCTGTTAAAGGTGGACTAAACTCAAGTGGTCTTAGGTCGTGGAAAAATACAGCTGAAGAATTCATATTCCTTTTAATTTAGGGCTATTTAAAATGATTATTAATTATGATTAAGAAACTCAACCACAGGACACACAATTTTCCATCCCATCCTCTTCTGTTTTATTGTTTAATTTACTTTTCTGAGGCGGGGTCTCATGTATCCCAGGTTGACCTCAGACTCATTACGTAGCCAAGGACGACCTCAGACTCTTGCTTTTTCTTCTTTTACCTCCCTAGTGCTGGGATCACCTCCTTGATCCCTTTCTGTGATGCTGGGGAATGGAGCAAATGATTTGTGCACTCTATTAGCTGAACTCCATCTCCAACCACCATCCTCATGTACCAGGTGCCCAGTTCAGTGGTGTTGAATATGTTAATTGTTGGACAATGGATTTCTAGATCTTTCTCATCTGAAACCGAAATCCTGACTTAAATGGCTCACTTCTCCACATCCCCACCTCTATCTTCCACCAATACACTTTCTGTCTTTATACTTGGGACATCATATTCGTGCAAAGATACAGAATTTATAACTGGCTTATATCACTTAGCAGACTGTGCAGTTCATTCATACTGCCACACAGAAAATTTGCTTTCATGGCTGAATGATATTTCACATACATGTATGTGTGTGTGTGTATGTCCCCTGTATTTTTATATGTTCATCTGTCAGTGGACATTTGAATTTTGTCCACATTTTAGATACCATGAGTAATCATGGTATAAATATGATTGATTATGCAATTATCTCTTTCAAATCCTGCTTTCAGTTTTTGTGCTATACATTTAGAGGAGGACTAGCTGGATCATATCATAATTCTATATTTATTTTTAGGGGAGCTGCTGTGCTCTTTCCGTTATAACTCACCCATTTTCCACCCTGGCTAGCCATGCACAAACGCTTCAGTTATTCTGCACACCCTCCAACACTTACTACTTCTTGGGTTTGTTTTAGTTTTGATAGCAGCCTTCTGAATGGATATGGGATGGTATCTTACTATGGCACTGATATATATATATATATATTTTAAGTATTAGTGATACTGCCCTAGTTTCATTTCTGAGGTGGTGATAAACTACTTTGCAAAAAAAAAAAAAGTAGAAAACACTAATGATTTAAGGTTTATCCCATCATTGTGGGCGTGTTGAGGCAGCAGGAATTTCAAACAGCCAGTCACATCACATTCACAGTCAAGAGCAGAGAGAAATGGGTGCAAATATGTTTTCTCCTTTGTTTGTGCTCAGCCTGGCTCCTCCACTCTTACACAGTTCAGAATACCCTGCCTAGGGAATGGTGCTGCCCACACCGAGCTGGGTCATCTCCATCAATTAACATAATTAAGAAACCCTGCACAGATATGCCCACAGGCCAACCCAATGTAGACAATCCCCAATTGAGACTATCTTCCAGGCAACTCTAGGTTAGGTCAAGCTGACGACTAAAGCTAACGTAACAGTTGCCAAACACTTTTTCATGCTTGCTGGTCATTTGCACACAGCTTTGGAAGAAGTGTCTATTCAAATCTTGTGCATGTTTTTTTTATATTATTAAGAAATTTTCTATTCACTTTACATACCAACCACAGATCCCCCCTCTTCTCTCTCCCCACCCCCCAGTCTTCCCCCCCAACCCACCCCACATCCCCATATTTTCCCAAGTCAAGGTCCCCTATGGGGAGTCAGCAGAGCCTGGCACACTCAGCTGAGGCAGGTCCAAGCTCCTCCCCACTGCACCAAGGCTGTGCAAGGTGTCACACCCTAGGCACTGGGCTTCAAAGAGCCCACCCATTTGTGCACATTTTTTAAAGAGTGTTATGTGAACCTTTTGTTGCTGCTGCTGAGGTCTTTTTATAGTCTGCACATCAACCACTTTCTACAGATATATTACTTGAAAATTTTCTCAGCGTTCCAGATTACCCTTCTGACTTTGCTGACTGTGTCCTTGGATGCACAGATGGTTTTGAGGTTTAACGTTGCCCTTTTGTTCCTTTTCATTTTTGTTGCCTCCAGTTCAGGTGTCATATCCAAGGAATCATTGCCAAACCCGATCCCCATAGTTTTTTTTCACAGAATAAGTTTTAATCTTATATTTAGAATTTTTTTTTTGAGAAATGGACTCACACTCATGTAGCCTGGGATGGCCTCAAACTCTATGTAATAAAAGATAACCTTGAATTCCAGACTCTCCTATCTCTACTTCTGCTGGGATTGTAGGCATGTGACACCACGTCCTGGTTAGATGTAGTTCGGGGGTTTGAAACAAGGGCTTCCCGAGTGCTAGGTAAGCATTCTATCAACTGACCACATCCCAGCTCATACTTAGATCTTTAGGCTACTTTTTAATGTGTGTGTGTGTGTGTGTGTGTGTGTGTGTGTGTGTGTGTGTGTGCGTGCGCGCGCGCACTGTCTATGGAGAAGAGGGTGCCAAGCCCCTGAAACTGGAATTATAGGAGGCGGTGCTGAACTTCGTCTCTAGTCCACCTCAAATCTATTCCTGATGTGATTTTACACACGCCATAAAGGGCTCTCCTTCATTTCTTACATGCAGATATCCAGCTTCCCCCACACTATGGTCTTTTCCCTTTGATTTCTTGGCACCATGGTTAGTGGTCATTTACAGATGAAGGTTTAGTTTCCTCATGTTCTTTGTGTTTGTTTGTTCAAGAATTTCTTGTTTTCTTTTTATTTATTCTTCTCTCATGCAATACATTTCAGCTGCAGTTTCTCCTCCCTCCATTACTTCCAGTTCCCTCCCACGACCTTCCTTCTCCCCCAGATCCACTGCTCCTCTGTTTCTCTTCAGAAAAGAACAGTCCTCCCAGGAATATCAATTGAACCTGGCATAACAAGATGCAATAAGACTAGGCACAAACCTTCATATCAAGGCTGAATGAGGCAACCCTGTAGGAGAGAAAGGGTCTCAAGATAAGGCAAAAGAGTCAGAGACACCCCAACTCCCACTGTTAGGAGTCCCACAGAAACCCCAAGCTAAACATCCATGAGATATATGTAGAGGTCCTAGCGCAGACCTATGTAGGCTCCATGATCGCTGCTTCAATCTTGGGGAGCCCCTGAAACCCCTGCTTAGTTGCTCCTGTGGGCCGTTTTCTCCTGGTGTCCTCAACCCCTCTGACTCCTATAATCCTTTCTACCCTTCTTCCTCAGGCCTCCCCAAGCTCTGCCTAATGTTTGGCTGTAGTTCTTCATGTTCTTAACCTGCTAAAATTATTTGTTGGACTTCTTCAGTGCAAAAGAATAAGACATTATTTTTTTAAATATCCAGATTGGTTCAATAAATGTTTTTCTTCTTCAGTAGATTTTTAATTTCACACAAGTATAAAAGACATATCAAGATGAATAGTACCACTGAGAAATTCATTCAGATACAAATGTAGTTTTATTTAACCAGGGTCAATGAAGATGTGGGTTTCTGCAGATGGCAAGTGGTTAATCATTTGTCTTGTTGAATCAATTGTCTGAATTTCCTCTCAAATACCAAGAGAACAGAAGTGAATTTAAAAAACTGAATTTACATTATGTTCCAGGTTATGTCGTCCAGGCTTCCTGTAACAGAGAGGTATGAACATGGTTTTCCAAGCATACTGGGCTGACGCTTGTGTGATTAAAAAGCCTATTTGGGGCCCAGAGAGATGGCTCGGTGAGTACAGGCACTTAATGCCAAACCTAAGTGTGGGGCGTTTACCCAACCACCCCCACAGTTCCCCAGAGTTTTCTTGAGTGAGAGCAGCAGGAAATATTAGATAGAAGGATTTATTGCGGAGAGAAACAGATAGGAAATAAAGGATAGCCTCGAGAGGGCCTGGAACCTATTCCAACGGGCCCTGACTGTCTCTGCCCCAGGGTTTTTATAGAGACGCCAAGGGGTGGAGCAAAAGACCTCCTCCCCCAGCACAGCCAAGTGCAGACCATCCCAGACACCTGCACTCAGGCCCGTGGTCTAATCATCCTCTATGAGGACCTGCTGGGTAAAGCCACGAGGAACCCGAGATCGGGCTCCCACACCTAAGGACCTGAGTTCCAGCCCCATGTCCCACATGGTGGAAGGAGAGAACCAAGTCCCGCAAGTTGTCCTCTGCCCAGTACATGTGACACACACATACACACACACACACACACACACACACACACACACACACACACTTAAATAAATAAAACCAAATATTTTAAAAAAAATCTATCCTTCAAAAAAAATTTCCAACTAATAGTGTTTGTGAAAGATCAAATAGCTTCCCACCACTACTACCCAGCACTATCAGTAACCCCACATGAGTTAGGATTAGAGTTGGCTGACCATACTGGTGTAAACTCATCCTGTTTCAACCAGGATCAGAAGTATTCTTTTACATAGATGAAGTCAGAAACAGGCATTCCAGCTATGACATGTTTTCCCAGGGCTGGGAGCCCAGCCTCGTTCCCCTCACAACTCACCATCTGCCTCCCAGCAGGCAAAGAAGAGAGATGGAGACCAGCTCTCTAGCTGAAGATGCCACAACACTTTCAGTCCATCAGTCGGAGCTCAGGTCCATGACTTCAGAGCAAAGTAGTCATAGGTATCAGTCTTTAGAAAACATTTTCAGCACAGCATCAGGACACTGCACAGATCAATCTGTTCATTCAAATTATCAACAGTTCTTCCAGACATCTTCCCAAAGCTTGCTATCTTTTAACCACAGGGTCCACTGGGGGAAGGGAGTCTTTTCTCTCCCGCTGTGAACTCAGTCTTTCTTCCTCAGCATACCATAATTAGAATGAATCATAAATTCAGCTTGTCTGTAAAAGGAAATCTTGGGCAAGCCAGATGGCTCAGAGGGTAAAGGTGACCTGAGTTTAATAACTGGACCCTCCAAGGTGGAAGGAGGTAATTGACTACTACAAGTTGTTCCCTGATAAACACACACTCTGGCATACACACACACACACACACACACACACACACACACACACACACACAAATGAATGTGCTTTAAAAAAAAAAGACAGGGACAAATGATAAATCATAGCCAGGTGTGGTGGCACATGGTTTTAATCTTAGCACTCAGGCAGAAGCAAGTGGATCTCTGTGAGTTCAAGGCCAGCTTGAATTCCAGGTCACATAGGGGTACATAGTGAGACACTGCCCCCTCCCCCACTTCTCTTTAGAAATTGATGTGGATATCTTCTGGTTTCCCACTACAGCATTTAGATGCAGGGGAGGCTGGGAAGCACTTGTCACTATTACTATTACTATTACTATTACTATTACTATTACTATTACTATTACTATTACTAAAGAGTAAGGAGAGGACAAATACTGAGGCCAGCCAACAGCCTCTCTTCTAACCCAAACGTCTTGTCCAGGGCTGCGTTTCCTCTATCATTGCTGTGACAAAATCCCTTTCCAAAGCAGCTAGAGGAAGGGGGAGTTGATTCTGGCTTACAGTGTTAGGCATTGTTCATCATGGTGGGAAGTCATGACTGCTGGAGTTTGGTGGCCGGAGTATGGCCGCTGGTCACATCCATAGTCAGGAAACAGAGATAAATACTGATGCTCAGTTTGTCTCCTCCTTTTTACTCTGTCCTAGACCCCAGCCTACAGGATGCTGCTGCCTACAATTAGCATGGGCTTTTCTATCTCAGGTAAACCAATCTAGACCTGCCTCACAGATCTGCCCAGGTCTTCTCCTAGGTGGTTCTCTCACATTTGTTATAATCCAAATAAGGGCATTAGCAATTTCAGGTTTCTTTTCAGTTTATGTGTTTGGGTGTTTCCCCTACATGTATGTCTGTACACCACATTCATACAGTCCCCATGGAGCCCAGCAGAAGGCACTGGATCCTGGAAATGGAGTTATAAATGATTGGGAGCCACCATATGGGTGCTGGGAATTGAATCTGGGTCCTCTAGAAAAGCAGCCAGTGCTCTTAACTACTGAGCCATCTCTCCAATCCCAAGGAAGCTTTTTGTTGTTGTTTTTTGTTTTGTTTGTTTGTTTTTAGAGACAGGGTTTCTCTGTGTAGCTTTGGCTGTCCTGGAACTCACTCTGTAGTGTATCCAGAATGTTTCTCAGTCCTGCCCAGCACCGAGGTCCTGCAGATGCTTATAAAATAATCACCCTGAGACTTATATTGATTACAAACTGTATGGCCTATGGCTTCAGCTTCTGGCTAGCTAACTCTTTCATCTTTTATTAACCCATTCCTATTGATCTATATGTTGCATGTGGCCGTGGTGTTACTGGTTTGGTGGTGGCTGGCATCTCTCCCAACTCCACCCTTCTTCTCTCTGTATCTCTGCTTGGATTTCCTACCTGACTATAAGCTTTCTTGCCACAGGCCAAAGCAGCTTTATTTATTATCCAATGGGAGCTACACATATTCACAGCATACAGAAAGATATCCCACAGCACTTCCCCTTTTCTGTCTAATCCAAAAGGAATGTTTTAACTTTAACATAGTAAAATTATATATAACAAAATAGTTATCAAGCAAGAATTACAGTTACAATATCTAGTCTATTTTTATTTGGCAAAATTAAAGAAAATATTCTATCATCTATCCTGTTTTGTGATTTTATATCTAATTTACCTTTTATCATGACTAAGGAAAACGTATAACTATCTAGTCTTCAACTCTATCAAAGATCCCAGAAGGATATAATATTGCCTGAGTAAACAGGAAGTGCATTGCAAGCAACTTCCATAATTATAGAAATGATAGAGACATTTGACTGCCTGGACAGTCATCCAAAGTTCCTCTGTAAAGTTAGGGAATCTGTCTTCAGCCTATAGGTCTAGAGTCTCTTGCATAGCTTTCAGAGAAGCAGGGAATTTTAAGGACTATTCCACCCATTCTGGCAAAGTTCGTCAGTCACTTCTCCCTGTGTCCTGTAGAATGTCTGGCAGTTTCTTCTGCGAAGCTAGAACCTGAAGGACCATCTTAACTTGCAAAGTTCAGTGGTCACCTTCCTATGGGTCCTGCATGTCCAGTTTATACAGCATCCTGTCAAGCAGTCAAGGCAAGGGCACTTTTTTTGACCAGTGGCTAACTTTTGCTTCTTTGATGCTCATCATTTTCTCTGAAGTAGATTGGTGCTGCCAGGAGCAGACATGTCTCATTGTTATACAAATGAAAAGAACTTATGTTATTTATGTTATTATGTTATTATGTTATTTAAAACATCTTAAATGCCATATTCTGTAGATCTCTGAAGTGTTTGAAGATGACCTGTTTATCTAAAATATATCTGTTTGACCTTGAAAATATACCTAATATGACTTACAAGTTTGATTGTAATGACTAACTTGCATTTCTTTATATCCTAATTAGTTGGTAGTAGCAACTTTCATGGATTAGAAATTTTCATTACATTGTTAAATGAACTTTATAGGTACAATACTTGAACAAGAGTAGAAATGTATATACAGTATGTTCTAACAAAATTAATCTCGAATTTATATCAATATACATAATTTGTATACAATATACAAAAATCCAATCCAATGTAAAATATTTAAAACTAGTAGTTACTTTTTAAATGTAGATTCAGTAATCTACCTTTTTATCTTATCATGTCCATATCCTCCCTTTTTTAGGATAGATTCAATAATCTACCCTTTTATGCTATCATTTCTATACCTTTTTTCAGAATCAATAATGTACCTCTTATCTATATCCTCTTTTTTCTATTTCTTTTTTTCTCAAACAAGAAACCTGAATCTAATCTCCTTTGTTTAGCTTTTTTCCTGACCATTATCAATTAACAACTTGTAACCAACCATCCAAAACAATGACAGTTATCCATAACCCATTGAAAGGCCAAAAGTCACCCACCCTACCTCTTGGGAATGTGGGCGTCGTGTTCTTAAAATTACTTCCTGCTGTCTGGGGGGTGAAGGCATCTTCAGGATATCCTGAAAAAAAATTTTGAGTTAATTGTCAAGTCCTGGGAGAGGTAGCTGTATCATTTGTTGTCCAACCTCTGCATAATTTGAAAGTATAGGGCTTGTCTCAAGTCCTGGCTAGAGTAGTCTGTGAGGCTGTATCATCTCAGCTAGCCATCTTGATATTGTTCTGTAGTAGTCCAAAGTGTGTAGTCCAAAGCTGGTCTTTGGGTGGTGTTTGTCAGCTTGGTGGCATTATAATCCTGATGGAATGGTCGTTGTGGGGTCCCCTCATCTTTTTGGAGACTTTAAAGTTGCCATTAGGTATGGTCATGGTTCACTGCAGAAAACCGATAGAGACTCAAACCTGAAATCATGTACAGGAAGCTAGATGAAGCCTTTTTTCTAGAATTAGTAAGTGCTTTATATGACCTTTAATATCATGACAAAAGTTAAAAAATATATATTAATCTTATAAATTTTGATATAAAATTCATACCTTAAGAAAAGTTTTAAAGAGTCAAAATAAAACCAAAGGATCATGAGATTAATAGCAATAGAACAGTCTCTTAATTTTGGTTTTTCTTCTGTTCCATATCAGGTGGCTCTTCTGACATGATACAGAGATTTTGCATTTTTTTTTAACAAGCATGTTTGGGTTTAGAGAAGGAGAGAGCCACACTTCAACCCCAAAGCCAGCTTTAATTTTTAATTGAACTGGGACTATATAAAGATTATTTGTGTTATGTGTCTGTAGAGAACAGCAGAAACAAACATTTAGGAAGATGTATGAAATTTTGTCCTGTTAGACACGTGATATACCAATAGGCCAATTTACTCTTTTTCTTGGGACATTTTTCCTGGATGATTTGTCCTTTTTCTTTAGATGTCTCATTTGTCCAGTGTTCTTCAGATTCTTTTGCCTTCATTCTACTGAAAGACAAAAACAAAACCCCCCACCCAACCCTAACTTTGGGGAGGTTCCCTTTTGGCAAGTTATAGCTGATCAAATGAAAAGCATTTGTTAGTGGTATAAGTTAGTTTAAATTGAATGATCATGCTGGTTGATGAACTATCACCTCTTCTAATTAAGAGGTCTCTCTTGTTCAAATCGAACCTTTATCAATTTTGATGGTATCCATAACTTTTCTTCTCCCATGAAAACAGAAGCAAAACCTCGTCCCCAACGTAACACATATCCTGGTTTCCATTCTGAAGTCAGCACATCTTTAAAGTATACTGGCTGATTTAATTCTATAGTTTTTTCTATTATCCAGTGTTCTCCACAGCTGTTGTTCCTTTCTCATTAGCACTGAGAAAATTCAAAGTTAATAGAGCATTATGTAATCTATTTCTGGGGTTTTTTATTACCCCTTTCTGCTTATTTAACATATCCTTTAGAGTTTGATTTGATCATTCTATGACTGCTTGGCCTGTAGGATTGTGTGGTATACCCATAATATGCTTTGTATTGTAGTAAGCAAAAACTGTTTCATTTTACCAGAGACATATGCTGAAGCATAGTCAGTTTTAATTTGTGCAGGTATACCATGAGGGCCATAACTTCTAGCAAATGTGTGATTACAGAATCAACTTTTTTCAGAACTCAAAGCAGTTGCCCATTGAAATCCTGAATAGGTAGGTATCAATGGTGTGGTGTACATATTTCAATTTTCCAAATTCTGCAAAATAAAGCACATCCATCTACCAGATGTTATTCCTCAGAGTACCCTTTGGGTTATATTCTGCTGGTAGTGAAGTTTGATTGTATAAAGAACAAGTGAGATATTTCCTTATAATTTCTTTGGCTTGTTGACACATTATGGAAAAATCCTTTTTCAAACCATTACTATTGACATGATGCTTTTTATAAAATTCTGAGGCCTCCAGTACATTTCCTATCAATAATTGATCAGTCTCGCCATTACCTTGTGCTAGAGGGCCTGGCAGACATGGGATCGGATGTGAGTTATATATAAGGGATGATTTCTATTCCTGATTATTTCTTGTAACTGAATAAATAATGAAGTTAATTCTGACTCATCAGGGATAAATTCAGCAGTTTCAATGTGTAAGACCACTCTTTCTGCATACTGAGAGTCAGTAACTATGTTGAGAGGTTCTATAAAATCCATTAATACCATCAGAATAGCATATAATTCTAATTTTTGGACAGAATTATAAGTACTTTGAACCACTTTCCTTACATTTTCTGATTTGTAACCTGCCTTTCTTTTTTTGGTTTGCGTCAGTATAAAATGTAGAGGCTCCAGACATTGGTGTTTCCGTACAGCTCGAGGCAGGGTATGGTTAGTTCTCTTTATAAGTTTAATTCTGTCGCTTTTGGGATATTTGCTGTTTATCTCTCCCAAAAAAATTACTGCAAATTCTTTACCAATGTTCACTTTCTGCCCATAATTTGTCAATGCCATCCTTAGTTAAAGGTACTCCAATTTCTGCTGGGTCTATTCCTGCTAATTGATGAAGTCTCAATTTTCCTTTTAAGATCAACTCAGAGATCTTTTCCAGATAAGTTTTTAATTTTTTTTACTTTGTTTATTTGATAGAAATATCCATTCCAATTTAATATCCAATATAATATTTCCCTCTGCATTAAAATTAATATTATTTCCTTCTTAGATCTCTGAGGGAGTTGAAGATTAGATAGTTATAGTTATAGTTTTCCCTGTTAACAAATTCAGAAAAGAAACTCACTCAAGAGGTGTAAAGTGTGTAAGTTTGAAAGACATCAAAAGATAGTTTTTGATTGGTAATACAAGTTAGGATAGAACGTGAATTAGATACCTTTTGGACTCACCAAAATAGGATAATTAATGGAGTTTTTTGTCTGAATTTGTCAAATGTTAATGGACTGGAAATTGTTAATGTAATTATTGACTGTATATATTGTATATACTTATTGTATAAAGTTTTTCTTATATTAGTTATAACCTTCTTTTATTATTTTAGACAAAAAGGGGAAATGTGGTGATATATTGTATACCCTAATAAAATTTACCTGAAGATCAGAGAACAGAACAAGCCTCTAGATTAAACATAGAGGCCAGGGAGTGGTGGCACACACCTTTAATCCTAGCACTCAGAGGGCAGAGATCCATCTGGATCTCTGTGAGTTCAGGGCCACCCTGAACTACATGAGATTGACTCAGTCTAGAAGAGAAACAGAGCCAGGCAGTGGTGGCACACACCTTTAATCCCAGTACTGGGAAGCACACACACCTTTAATCCCAGGAAGTGATGGCTGGGTGGAGAGAGGTACATAAGGCTGAGGAGACAGGAACTGAGGCTTTCCGGCAGAAGCGTCCCTTTCAGCTGATGCCCTTTCGGCTGGAGCTCTTCCAGGCTGAGGAGTTGGTGAGGCGAGAGGTGGTGATTGTGACTCGCTCTGCTTCTTTAATCTTTCAGTTTTCACCTCAATATCAAGCTCCAGGTTAATTATTATAAGATTGTTTGGCAATTTGTGTTACACTGTAGTCCAGGCTGGCCTTGTGCTCAGAGATCCGCCCACCTCTGCCTCTTGAATGCTGGGATTAAAGGAATATGCCACCACCACCAGGCCCAAGAAAGCTTCCTTCCTTTCTTTCTTCCTTCTTTTCTTTCTTCCTTCTTTCCTTTCTTCCTTCCTTCCTTCCTTCCTTCCTTCCTTCCTTCTTTTTTTCAGTTTTAAAAGTACATTTTTATTTTATTTACAATTTTTTTAATTTATTTTACATACCAACTACAGATCCCCCTCTCATCCCTTCTCCCAATCGTACCCCCTCCACTTAATCCTACCTCCCACCCCTCATCTCTTCCTCCAAAAAAAGTAAGTTCTCCCATGGCGGGACAGCAAAGCCTGGTACATTCAGTTGAGGCAGGACCCAGCCCCCCCCCCCCCCCCCCCGCCTCAAGGGTGAGCAAGATGCCTAACAGTAGATAATGGGATCCAGAAAGCCAGCTCATGTACCAGGGATAGATCCTGATCACACTGCCAGGGGCCCCTCAAACAGACCCAGCTACACAACTGTCTACTGTATGCAAAGGTCAAGTCCAGTCCCATGCAGGTTCCACAGCTGTCAGTCTAAAGTTCGTGAGTTCCTATGAGCTTGGTTCAGTTGTCTCTGTAGATTTCCCATCGTGATCTTGATGCCCCTTGCTCATAGAATCCCTCTTCCCTCTCTCTCTTCAGCTGGACTCCCAGAGCTCGGCTTGGTGCTTGATTGTGGATCTCTGCATCTGCTTCCATCAGTTACTGGATGAAGGCTCTATGATGACAGTTAGGGTATTCACCAATCTGATTACCAGGGTAAGCCAGTTCAGGCACCTTCACCACTGTTGCTAGTAATCTAAGGTGGGATCATCCTCGTGGATTCCTGGGAACTTCCCTAGCACTCAGTTTCTCCCTATCCCCATGTTTCCCTCTATCACGGTATTTCTTTCATTGCTCTCCTACTCCATCCCTGTTCCAGCTCAACCATCTCATTCCCTTATGTTCTTCTCCCCCATCCCTTCCCTTCTAGTCCCTCTCATCTCCAGTTTACTCATGGATCTCCTCTGTTTCCCCTTCCCAAAGTGATCCATGTGTCCTTCTTAGGGTCCTCCTTGTTTCCTAACTTCTCTGGAGCTATGGGCTGTAGTCTGATTATCCTCTGCTTTACATCTAGTATCCACTTATGAGTGAGTACACACCTGTTTGTCTTTCTGAATCTGTGTTACCTCACTCAGGATGATATTCCATCCATTTGCCTGCAAATTTCATGATGTCATTGTTTTTTTACAGCTGAGTAATACTCCATTGTCTGTATTTTGCACATTTTCTTTATCCATTCTTTGGTTGAGGGGCATCTAGGTTGCTTTCAAGTTCTGGATATTATGAATAATGCTTCTATGAACATAGTTGAGCAAGTGTCTTTGTGGTATGATTGAACATCCCTTGGGCATATGCCCAAGAGTGTTATCATTGGGTCTTGAGGAAGATTGATTCCCAATTTTCTGAGAAGTCGCCATACTGATTTCCAGAGTGGCTGTACAAGTTTGCACTCCCACCAACAGTGTAGAAGTGTTCCCCTTGTTCCACATCCTCTCCAACATAAGCTTACTTCAGTGGTTTTGATCTTAGCCATTCTGACAGGTGTAAGATAGTATCTCAGTGTCATTTTGTTTTGCATTTCCCTCATGACTAAGGATGTTAAACAATTCCTTAAATGTCTTTTGGCCATTTAGGATTCTTCTGTTGAGAATTCTCTCTTTAGATCTGTAGCCCATTTTTTAATTGGATTGTTTGGTATTTTGATGTCTGGTTTCTTCAGTTCTTTATATATTTTGGAGATCCGCCCTCTGTCAGATGTGGGGTTGGTGAAGATCTTTTCCCATTCTGTAGGCTGTCGTTCTGTCTTATTTACTGTGTCCTTTGCCTTATAGAAGCTTCTCAGTTTCAGGAGGTCCTGTTTATTAATTGTTGCTCTCAATGTCTGTGCTACTGGTGTTATATTTAGGAAGTGGTCTCCTGTGCCAATGCATTCTAGGCTACTTCCTACTAAGAAAGCTTTCTTATGAGGCAGCTTCTGGCATATTTTCTACAGCAGGCCACAGGATTTCTTAGGTTAACACGTCTGATTGTCTTTTTAGAGCCTGCTAATGGTATCTCATCAGAAAATACTCCATCTCACACGATGTCGAAAGCCACCTCCTCTGGCTATGTCCTGCCCCACTCCTGGAACATTCCTCAGTTGCTGCCCTTTTCTCTGTCCATTCACAGCCTCTGAAATTTCTCAAAACAGTCTTGCATTTGGACCTCTGGGATGCAATTGAATAATTAAAAAAAAATCACACTCTGTTCATATGGTGGTGTGTGTGGTGCCTTCTCCCAACTCACAGTCCTAAGGAACTAAGGACTCCCTGGATACAGCTTGAAGGTTCCTGTGGCCTCTGTGCAGTCCTGGAAAATTCCTCAGGTGCTGTAGAAAGATCAAAGACTTCTCTGGAGCAACCCATTATTTCCTCCTCAAGAAGGTGTGTGGCTGAGGTCACAGGGGATAATGGAGAGTGGCTGAGCACCTAGGGACCTGCAGGTCCAAAAGCTAGAGGACCTGAAAAGTAAACGAATTTCCCACAATGCATTTGGCATGAGAATCTCATATCCTTGACCTTGTCTGATAGCAAATTTGTTTTGATGTGAGCTGAGACCACTTATAATACTCAATCAATTTCGAGTGGCTACACACCTCCCTCAGTGGAAAAATATTAATGTGTTTGATTTCAAGGCATAGCCTCAGATCATATTAAGAGAACCCAAAAGAGTGAAAGACTAAAGGCTTTAGCCAAGAGCCTGTGAATGGGGCTTCATTTCTTAGTTCTAGATATTGTATCCACTGCAAGTCTGTGCTTGAGAGAAATGGTCACACATCTTTTAAAGGAAGTCACAGGGAAGGAGCCACCCAAGAAGATCTGTAATGGGAGCTGTGACAAGAAAGGCCAAGGCCTGTATAATCTGGTGCCAGTGTTCCCCTGCCTTCATCATGTCTTTGCCTCAGTCTAAACGATGCATGTTTATTTCCTGAAAGCCTGGATGTCTTGTCCCCAGAGACCAGTGGCCTTCTCCAATACATTCAGTTTTGCCAAGGATCCAAGCCCTGCTGTGTTAAGCCATTCTCCATTCCTGTAACAAACACCTCAGGTGAACCAGCTTTAAAAGAAAAAGTGAGTGGTTTCTTGAGACTCACAGTTTGGGGACGTTGAGTCCAGTGTGGGCTGGCTGGGTTACCTTGAGTCTGTGTTTGCCTTTGCATCCTAGTGGTCCTGAGTAGCAGAGGAGACTGCTCACCTCATGGTAACCCGGAGGTAGACAGAAAGAAGACTGGGGTCACAGCTCAAATAACCCACCTGCCTCCCACCTCCTAAAGGTCCAACAACCTCCCTGTAGCATCAAAGCCTGGAGGTGTGAGAATGGGGGCACAAACCTTCAATATGGGAACTTGCGGGGAACACTCTTCTAAACCACAGCCCCTACTCTGGGCTCCTGGAAGACTGAGCTAGATGTTACAGGTGTACTCATGGGCTTCCAAGTCCTAAGAAGCCATGCTTGCTTCCTGGCACAGTCACTGTCCACACAAGATGAAGAGTGCAAAAGACCTTGAAAACACTCCCTGGGTTAGGGAGTGACTTTCGGTTTTGCATGCCACCAGCCAGTGCTCCAGGAAGTTCACAAAATGGTGTGGTAACTGTATCAAAGGCAACATCATTCATTTTCAAAAATCAATAGAATTTGTGTACCGACCCTAGGAGCACACTGGCTCTTTACTGATCTAGTCGTGTGTAGAGGCTTGCTGTATGTTTTTCTGAACCTAACACAAGCTATTTGACCAAAGCAAAATCACACCTCTTCACACCCTATTAAAGCCAGCACAGGAGAACAGCCGTGAGATTAAATTAGACATGCAATCCTGTCACCTGAATTCCCTGGTCTCAGACTTCAGTAACTGTCCCTGAGAGCTATCTCAGCTAATAAATAGTGACAGACTAAGTCAGCATGAAATTTGCTAATTTTTGGTAATAGTTGTCTTAATTTATTATTTACAACAGTGATTTCAAAAGCCAGGGGTCTGGGGAGACAGCCTAGCAAATACAAGAACCTGAATTTGGTTCCCAGGGCTCATGTGTGAAAACATCAAATGAGTAATGTCAGTGCTGGGGAGGTATCAGGAGGCAGATCGCCAGAGCTCACCGGTCAGCCTAGCCTAACCTAATCTGGGAGCCCCAGGTCTTATGAGAGACCCTGTCTCAAAAAATAATGTAGATGGCTCCTGAGTAATGCCATCCGAGGTTGACATCTGACCTCCACATGTACATGCACATATAAATATAAATATATATATATATATCCTTGCACACACACATGTGTATACACACACACACACACATGCATGACAAGAAAAAATGTGATCCTTCATGGTTTGTTCAGAGATACCTGGGTTTTTGGGAAAGGTGTCTGTTTCCCAACACACATTTCCTGGGCCTATACCATGCACCCAGCACTACATGTTGGGGATTTACAGTGGAGTGTGACACTATCTTGCCTCTTGAGGTGGATGGATTTAAGTACACACCAGAAATAAAAGCTGAAGGATAGAAATCCTTTGGGACTGAATGCCACAGCATCATGGAGTGGTTTTTAATTGTCTAGCTTCTGTATTGTACTTCTTTTTTTATTAATTCCTCGCAGGGTCAGGCTTGCAGAATAAAGCTGTCATGATTAATTGAGAGGGACACTCTATGAGGTATAATAGAGCCTTCATTAAGTGAACCACTATGCAGGAACCCGGGAGACTTTTGTTTTTTTTTAATCAAAGTGTTGGCCTCACCTCAGAGTGGGTTTTCTGCTCTTCTTCTCAGAGCAGAGGGCCAAGCCCCATCTTCATTCACACAGGCATGGGAGTGGTATGGTGTGTGATGTTGAAGTCTTTCCCATATGCTCAGTGCTGGGTTACCATGGTTACAGCACCTTGTTACTGCCTTCCTGTTATTTTGCTTTTCTAGCCATAGTATAAGTTGCTTCTGCTTAGTTCTCATGTTAGGAAGAGAGTTGAGAAGACAAGTATAGGACATCATCAGCATCCTGGTACCATTTCAAACCTAAGAAATCAGCACGGTCCTTATGTCCGTCCTTCCATCCCCACAGATACTTTTCCAGCTATAGATTTAAGAACATGGAAACATATTCGAACCCAGGGAAGAATACCATTTTTCAGTATTCAGGCAAGAAAAAGCAAAAACAGACAAACAAAACCCACCGCACTTTTCTGTCTCACCTCTGATCCTGGTTTCTTTAAAGCTCCAGAATCTGGGTAAACTGGGAACGTAGTCTGGGGAGAAAGGGTGTTATCACAGAAGAGAACAAACAGAGCTGGCCACCGTCTCAGGAGCAAGCTGCAGGAATGACGTGTTTTAAGATAAACTCTTTCCAATTTGCAGCCCCAGGGAAGCAAAGCCATTTCCTCTACAGGCAAATGTGGCTGTGTCCAGGGCAGACTCACCATCTTGCCGCATTTGAGAGGAGATGGCTTCAAGACAGAGCAGCCCCAACGCTCAATCCCCTGGTTACAACACACAGTCAACATGATTTGGGAATCAATGTCTTAGGGGTTCCTCAATCTTGAGCTCCATCTTGGAAACAGCAGACCATGCATTTTAGATTATAGTCAGAGAAATCCAGGAGGAGGAGGAGGAGGAGGAGAAGAAGGAGGAGGAGGAGAAGGGGTGAGGTGAGAGGGTCAAGGGGAGAGAGGGTAAAGGGATGACTACTGTTCTGCTTCTGGAAATAGAATTTCACATGATTCAACTAAGGATTGTAAAATGCTAAACTACGAACCGCTCCACAAGCTGAAGACAGAAGGACAGATGGGTCCATGATGCCTGTTGCTCCTCCTGTATGCTTTGCTTACAAACTTTAAAAAGCTTTGCACTTCCAGTCTTAGAGGGCTCAGAAGCCTTCTCTTCCCTAGCCTCCCACGCAGAAGTGCCAAGTTCATTGTCAGGGCTGCTCTCTCAGGAAGATGTGTGCTACTGGAAAACTCTGGATGGTTAACTCATAAGTTTTGACCAAGACCCACCAACATTAATTTTCTTTTATCTTCTGGTGTTGTCCTAAGCAGACAGCAAACACCCCAGCTTATTGCCTCAAATGCAGCCACTTCGGAGCATTCTCTTTATCTGTCCTCTTAAACGTTCCTCTGTGTTCATAGGGTTCTCAGGGAAGGTCAAACATATCTCTCAGTGATGTGAGGATCCTTGAAAGATGACGAAGCCGTGGCAAGAGAGAGCTGTTTCTTACCAAGTCCTTAAGTTTCCTTCCCTAACCTAATGCCAAGTGCATGGGGATTGTCTGGGACGCAATGCTTCCTGCAGGCTTGTCAGTGTGCCCTGTGGTGCTGCAATTCAGGCTCAGGCTGGGAACATCCACCCAGGGTGCCCTTGACAGGGCATTTTCCAAGTTCTCCGTTCGTTCAGCTGTGGAAATTGGATAACAATGCCTGGCCTACTTACGCAGTTATTGTAATGGCGTTCCTCAGAGGAATTTGCCTAATGACTTTTTTCTTTGGGAATGATCTACAGACTTCAAAGCACCAAATAAAAATGGACTTAGTAAAGGAAGCTGGCAATGACGAAGTCCACAAAAGAAAAGGAGCCTCTGACTTGAAGTTCATGGCTCATCTAGAATCAATATTTCCATCCCCTACCTGCCCCATGTCAGGCAATCCTGACAGCCTGACCGACACCTGTACTTGGCTTACTGTGGTGGTGGTGGGGTGATGGTGGTTGCTGCTGGTGGTGGTGGTGGCGGTAGTGATGTGTGTCTATGAGTGAGCCAGAAATTTGGGGCCGTGTAATCTGTGACTAGAATAAAGAAGTAGGCAGTACCCCCACTGGGGACTCATCCTCTCCCAGCCATCCTCTTCAATACTTTCCAAGCCCTGAGGATTTCTGCTCTTGGCACACAGCTTCTTTTTCTACCCTGGTCCCTGTCTTCTACACTGGATGTCAGTACTCACAGCACAGCCTTGTCTCCACCAGGGCGAAGGCTGGACCCCAGAACTCGGGACTCCGTCATGAAATGACCCGAGTTATGTTCTGAATTTGAATATTCCCTACAGCTTGTGTATTGAATAACTTTTCTCCAGGAGTGGAAGGATGTTGAGAAGGAGACTGACAAGGAAGCCAGCCACTTGGGGACAGTCCTGCAGAGGGGGCTCTGGTGTAAGGGTCAGAGCTGGCCATTGCTTACAGGCTGCAGTGGTTATAGGGAAGAAAAGGGAAAGCCGGAAGAGGGTTGAGAAGTTTCCTGTTTTCAACCTGGAGTTGGTTGTTGCTAGGGGTAACCAGTCATAGAGTTACAGAGTATCAGGAGATTAAAAACATCTCTGGTGGCCACCATTACTAGGGTAGATGAGGAGAGAGGAGAAGAATCCACAAAAACAAGCTACTTGAGTTCCGGAACTCAAACTATTTAGGGAATTATCATTGTTTAACCAAGATGGAGAAAAAAGATCAAACAACAAAATGGCGTGATCATGGCTAGTGAGGAGCTGCTGTTATTTGCAAACTTCTGGAAACTCTAGGAGGTAGGGCTTAATTGGAGAATGTACTCACTGCCAGGGGCGGGGGCTGCACCTTTGAAGGTTATACTTGGTTACCAGTCCCTTCCTCTCCCATCTGCTATGACGTGACCCACCTCTGCCATATGTGCCCAACACCATGACATTCTGCCTTAGCATGGGCCCAGAATCAGTGAACACGAGGACTATGTGTTGAAACTTCTCAAACACTGAACCAAGTAACTATTTCTTCCTAGAAGCTGATTGTGTCATGTGTAGTGGGTAGCTGTTCCAGCTTTGACCTTGAAACACTGTCCCTAGACTGCCACACCTGCCTATGACCTGCCCCTGGGGCGTGGCTGAGAGGGAGCCCCTTAAGACTCGAGGTGCGTACGTGCTGGCCCCTTCTGGATACCTCACGGTCTTGGAAGCTGGATGGGAGACCAAGCCAGAGTTCTCCACTGGATGGTACCTCATCTCTCCCAGATCCTGTAACCAACCCCGATTGGCTGTAAATTACCCCAGAAATAAACCTCTCTTGGTTACCAAATAAATTATGTGGAATTACCTCATTAATTATAGTTATAGTCATGTATTTGGTCATAGCAACAGAGAAATAACCATATATCCTGTGATTACAACTTCCTCTGCTTTCATCCCTTACTCCAGTGTTTGAAGGCAACTGGTCTGCTACTTCCGGAAGCATCACTGTAGTCAATTCTTCTCCCTTTTTTATTCACCAGCTCTTCAGTGTCTTGGCTTCTGTTTCAATGTGATGGAGACTGTATTCTATGTTGCCTACATTCCTTTTCTAGTCTTGTCTTTGTCTTCAGTGCTGAGGACTGAACCCAGGGTCTTGGGTATGCTGGAGAAGTACTCTTCCACTGAACTAAGTCCCCAGCCTCTTTTCTTGTCTTTTTGTGAGACCCTCCTGAGAGCTCTTGAGCCAAGGAGAAGAGAACAAGAGACGAGTCTCATCCGACAAGCCAAGATGCACAGTGCCACACGAATGGCCTTCCATGGACACTCTGAGAGTTCAAGGTCAGAAGTGGCAGTCACTTGGGAAGCTTTCCTAGAGGAGGCAGGCATAGGACCGAAGATGAGCAGAGGCCAGAGAAATATTCATTCCAGGCAGAGATGTCCCCAAAAGAAAGGAGACAATGGGTATGTATGACCCTTTTGAAAACAGAGAAAGGCTTTGCAAGTGGACGGAAGATTCCACAGCTAAAGGGGACAACAGAATAGGTCTCCATAAGGATTTTTCAAATATTCTTAGTGTTAGTAATACTTCCCCACCCCTCTGCCCTATCCTCCTATTCTACTCTCCATCAATGTCCCGTTCTCCTCGCCACCTTCCCACCACCCAAACCACCCATGTTCTACCGTCCCCCCTCCCTTAAGGTCTTCCTTCCAGAAACTGCTGATAGCCCCTTTTCAGTTTGCTGCCTTCTGTAAGCACCGCAAGTTAAATGTACCCCAAGTTAAACACAGCACCCCCACAATATACATCTACAGTTCTAAAGATAGGACCCACATGTAAAGGAGAGCAGACAGCATTTGTCTTTTTGGGTCTTGTTTGCCTCATTTGGTGTAATGTTTTTCCAGTTCCATCCATTTACCTTCAAATGTCATCATTTCATTTTAGTTCACAGCTGTATAAAATCCCATTGTGCACATGTACCGCATTCTCATCATCCATTAGTCGGGCAATGGGCATCTCCACTGACTCCGTTTCCTGGCTCCCATGAACAGAGTGGCAATGAACGCCAATGAGTAAGGATCTCTCTAGTAGGGTACAGGGACTCATTTATTTTTCAAATGCAGTGAACAGTGCCTTTTTTTTTTTCTGGAACAGAAATCCTTTTTCCATCCTTAAGATCTAATTTATGTGCAGTAGCATTACGTTCAGGGTACAAGTGACAACTTTGTAAACATTTCCACGTGTGTACGCACTGCTCCAACTGTGATATAAAGTACTGTCTTCCCTCCGGGAAGTTCCCCGGGCATTATCAGTTGTTTGTTTCATAGCCTCCAGGGTGTTTCCAAATTCATTTCCATCCCTTTTCAAGTGTCTCCATAGCTTCAAAGCCTGTCCTTACTTTCTTGTTAATATTTATTTTAATCATGCCAGTGGATGTTGGTGGCGTCTTCATGGGGTTTATGTTAAGTGTCTCCCACTGTCCTAACTAGTCTTGTTTGAAGTATTTATTTAAGCCACTTGCACCGTTTTCACTGGATGATTTGACTGCTGATATTGAATCATAGTAATTGTTTGTCCGCACTGGATTCTACATTAAATCAATTTTCCCCCCAGGGATGATGACCTGTGACTGGAATTTCAGCACTGGAGAGGTGGAGGCAGAAGGATCCTGAGTTCAAGGCCAGCCTGGGCTGTATAGCAAAGGTTAAATTTGTTTCACCGAGCACATACACTTAATAGCTGACGTTCTGTACCTCCTCAGCAACTCCCCCCCTTCTTATTCCTATCTAACACGCCTCCTACTTTTAATTTGCATTTCTTGCTTCCCAGTGTAATAATCTCACTTGCTTCTAGACATATCACAAGCTCCTCATCACAGTGTGATTAGTTTTCTCTTACACTGTTGATTTTTCTCTCTAAGAAAATGCATTCGTTCACGCTGGCCAACTTAAATGACATTTTTTGTGTGTACTCTGTTTCTTTCTGTCAATCCCAGCACCAGGCGACAATGCTCTTCAGTCTGAAGAGCATCATTCAACTTTTCTTGGACAACCAAATCTCTCAACTTTACTGATCCAAAAGATCTCTTTAAAAAATGTCCTTTTGGACAAGTGGGATGGTTCAGTGAGTAAAGGTGCTTGTGGCCAAACCTGGTGACCTGAGTTGAGTCCCCAGATCCCATCTGGTGGAAGGAGAGGACCAGTTCCCACCACCCCCCACCCCCGTCCTCTGTCCTCCACATGAGCACACATTGTAACTATCCCAATCTCTGACTCCTGTCTTCAGTGGGGCTGTCATCACTTTGCTGTCTCCCGTCCTCAAGGGTCAAAATCCTGGGCTGCCGATGGCCACTGCCTGAGAACAGGCTTAGTGTTAAGGAATGAACAAGAAACAGGGCTTGAAAACAGAAATGATAAGCCTGAGAAACATTTCCTCCCTTAAAGTTGTTTCTCCAGAGTACTTGCCACAGCAATGACAATGAGGACCCATGCACAACTAAGGAAAAGAGATTTTGTCTATAGAAACTGCTCTCTCTTTCTCTCTCTCTCTCTCTCTCTCTCTCTCTCTCTCTCTCTGTGTGTGTGTGTGTGTGTGTGTATACATGTGGAAGACAAACAGAACAACCTTGTGTGTCTTTTATTAGGTGTCCATCACCTTGTTTTTTGAGGCAGGGTCTCTCACTGAGCTGGATTGACTGGTCAGCAACTGCCAAGGATCCGTCTGTCTCCACCTCCCCAGCACTGGGATTAGAAGCATGCACCGCTCATCTAAAAGAAAACTTCTAACAATGAGCTTTAAAGCCCAGCCCAGATGCAGCTTGCTCTGATTGTTTATTAGAGTGTAACAAGTTAACACAAGACTCAGTGATTTAAAACAAGTACCTCTCAGGCAGAGTCCAGAGGGAAGATGTATCTGGTCCGGGGGACACGTACAAATAATAGGTCCCCTGGATGCTGGGTCTGGATGACTGGGGATAAGCTACTGTCTCACTGAAATGGTCAGGAAGTTGGACTCGAACAGATTGCCACCTGGAACACCTATGTGTGGATTTCCTACCATGGCTCGGGCTCCCTGACTGGAGGAATGTTCCAGGGGTCAAGGTCATCAGCTGCAGTTTGTATGACCCACCCTTAAAAGTCACCCAGTGTCTCTCTCCTCTAACGAAGTCTGCCAGTTGGAACAGTCTCAAGTCACCCAGTCTCACACACAGGGGACCCAACTCTACCTTTAATAAGAAGGCTGTCAGAACCTACAAGCACAGCTTCAAGATCTGTGTCAGGTGTTTTTATTACTTCTCTCCATGAACCTGAGCTAGCAAAGCTGGCTGACCAGCACCCCCAGGGACCCCACTGTTTCTGTCCCCTCAGTGCTGGGTTACAAGTGCTTGCTCTTATGACTTGAGGTTTTTTTATATGTGTTGTGAGGATCTGACCTCAAATCTGGGGATTCCAGCTAAGCTGTCTCCGCTGCTTCTACCCTCCTGTAAAGCAGTCTTTAGAATGCCTGTAATTCTTGACTCCATGTGCTCATAATGACATGAACACATCTTCATATGTGAGAATGGTAGTTTGAATAAGAATGGCCCTCATAGGCTCAGAGGCAGTGGCACTATTAGGAGGTGTGAGAGGAAGTGTGTCACTTTGAGGTTTCAAATGCTCAAGCCAGGCCCAGTGTCTGTCTGTTTTCCTGCTGATCCATATGGAGAACTCTCGGCTCCTTCTCCAGCACATCTGCCTGCCTGCCACCATGCTCCCGTCATGATGAAAATGAACTAAACTTCTCAATTGTTAGCCAGCCCCAGTTAAATGGTCTTCTTTATGAGTTGCTGTGGTCATGGTGTCTCTTCACAGCAATAGAAACTCTAAGATAGTAAGTATGATGTATGATATGGCATATATGGGTAAGATACAGTTACGGTGAGTCCTATGTATAGGACTATCTTTCTGTAGGAAGTGTCAGAGTCAGGTCACACACACACAAGCTTTTGTGACCCTTGAAGCACCATCAGTACTAGAGTATCAGTACTAGTCCACATTTTCATTTCTGTCCCCTGGCCATGGAGTGCCCAGAATTGGGGGCATTGTTAAAACTAAAATCCAGAGGCTTTGTTTTAAAGTTTTAGACCTCTTCTTCGCCCTCAGAGATATCCTTTCTGTTACAGGTGGAGGTTGAGGGTCGGAAGAGGTTTCAAGTTGCTTTTTATAGTGAGGTTCCTGAATTTTCAATAGTCTGGGCAGCAAATGGCTCAGCTGTCCAGCCAACAAGGCAGAGGAAGATAGTATCTATCTGTACCCTTGGTATTTGGCGACACGGCTTTAATCAGGAGGAATGCCTGGGGGACAAAACTAACTAGGATAGGGCCTGGGTGGACAAGCACTGTTGCTCAGAACACACACACACACACACACACACACACACACACTCACACTCACACACACACAGGGCTCAGTGCCTGCTGCCTGCACTGGGGAGGGGAAGAGCGAGCCAGGCAGCCTCAGGCCAGAGTCTAGCGCCACCAAAACTGCACTTTCCGGTTTAGGAAGCCAGGTAGGGGGCGCGGGGCAGTTAACAGCTCCCGCCAAGTGGGTGCGCGCGCTCTGCCGGCTCCGCTACCTGAGCCGGCAACCACGTCACCGCCACATCATCTGGCCTCTTCTATTTGCAGGGAACCAGGAAAGGGAGCGGCGGCCGGCGGGAGGCGCGGGGCCGCGGGCGCCGGGAAGATGCTGCAGTCCCTGGCCGGCAGCTCGTGCGTGCGCCTGGTGGAGCGGCACCGCTCGGCCTGGTGCTTCGGCTTCCTGGTGCTGGGCTACCTGCTCTACCTGGTGTTCGGCGCCGTGGTCTTCTCGTCCGTGGAGCTGCCTTACGAGGACCTGCTGCGCCAGGAGCTGCGCAAGCTGAAGCGGCGCTTCCTGGAGGAGCACGAGTGTCTGTCGGAGCCGCAGCTGGAGCAGTTCCTGGGCCGCGTGCTGGAGGCCAGCAATTATGGAGTGTCGGTGCTCAGCAACGCCTCTGGCAATTGGAACTGGGACTTCACCTCGGCGCTCTTCTTCGCCAGCACGGTGCTCTCCACCACAGGTAGGGCCACTGCTGCCACCTTGCGCTGTCCCCGGCGACCCCAGGCCTCCCCTGGGCGCATCCTGCGGTGGCCCGCAGTGGCAGCCAGCGAGGTGACCTCGGAGCACTACGTGGGTGTTGCAGCTGTAACTCTTCGGGAGTAGTCTCTAACACCCTGGACCTAGCTGCTGCAGGGGCCTCATTCGCTGCTCCCTACTTGCGGGGGACCCTGAGTTGATGGGGCGGGTGGGTCCCTGACATCCTGTCCTGGAAACTGAGCAGCAGGGCTAGGGTGACTGAGAGTGTTCAAGGAGTGTTCGTCCCCCTGCTGGCTCCATCCTAGAGACCCCAGGCTGAGGAATCTAGTAAGGACACTTGGATGGGTCACCTTTGTGATGGGGACACCCACTTCCCTACTGTAGACCTATTTCAGCTTCTTTGGATCTGTTTTGGGGACAGTGGTGACATCACTGTGCTTTTTGCAGGTGACCTCTGAGCAGACAGGCCTATGGGGTTTCAGAGTAGGAGGATGTTGGGAGTGGGGAAGGGGGTTTGACTTGACCTGGACCCCACACTGTGGGGCTTCCTGACTCAGCAATCACTTCAACTTCAGGTGTGTTCCGCTCCCCACTTAACTTTGAGGCTCCACCTTTTGCAGGAGGCTTAGAAATCCAGCTGAACATACATGCCCCGGGGAGCACCAGTTAGACTAGAGGAAGAAAGGCCAGGTTTTGTCAGTGGTGGCTAGCCATGCATGCAGGCTACCGAGGACATGACTAGGTGCATGGACTGCTGGAGGGGCTGTTAAAGGGCCTCGGTACTGTCCCTTCTTAGGCATGAGATCCAATCTTTGAAATGGTCCCTTTTGGCAGGCACAAGGTCACACAGTGCCCAGGGACACTCTGGAATCTGGGCCTTGAGAGTTCTTGCCAGGAACAGCGTGTTATGCCCCTGCCCCACCTTTCCAAGTGAATCAACATCACCTGGGTTACTCCAGCCCTTCCTTCACCCTCCCCTGCCTCTCCAGCTGGCCCTTCCTTCGCAACCTCCTTTGGGCTGTGGCCAGTAAATTATTTTATTAATGACCCAATAATGAGTAAACACACGCTCTCCAGCCAGATCAGGTAAATTTATTGTTCAGAAATCAGGGATGAGTTACCACACTCTCTACAAACCTGGGGAGAGTGCTGGACTGTATTGTGGTATTTTAAAACTGTGTTAAACGGATGCCCAAACAAGACAAACCTGTTGGCTCACTTTCCAAAGGAAAGTCTGCTCCTCCCCTGCTGCCCACAGTCCAAGTTTTATCTCAACATCACCCAGTTCCTCAGGTGAGTCAGTCAGGTCTTTTTGAATTCTGTTGGTGCCAGAGTGTAAATCCCTCATTCTCCATAGACATGCATATTTACAGAAAGTTCACAACTGGCGCACAATGTTGGGTGAGCAGTTTGAAAATGAAGACTGCTCTTATGGGGCCTGGGAACAGGGCAAGGATAAGAAGTGCCATAAGGAAAAGAAAGTATGCTTTTCCTGGGTGGGGTTTGCAGGTAGTGTTCTTGTATAATCGGGGTATCCTATGTACCCTGAATTATATGTCAAAAACTAGGTCAGACTCTTTCTTCTGGGAAGTATTTGTCTATTTAATGTGCAACACGTCCCCTATGATTAGGAAGCATTACAACACCTGGACTAGTTGTGTGTGTGTGTGTGTGTGTGTGTGTGTGTGTGTGTGTGTGTGTGCTTGATTATTGGTATTCGGATTGCATTGTCATTCCTGAGAAAGAAAGTCTGAACTCTGGAGGTGAAACAAGGGTTCATTTAAGAAATGAGAGCAAGGGGCATTTAGGGATAAGCCAGACAAAAGGGGAGACTCTTGGTTTGTAAAACCAGCTGATCAGTGAGATCTCTTTATGAACACACTACTGTGAGGCAAAGTCCCTCCTCTCTCGGTTTTGAGCTGATGCCATCAGAAGACACATTTGATAGCCCTTATGGTTTCCAAAATGCTTTTGTGGCAGAAATACAGACAGCGCTAAGATTAAAGCTGATAGGTTTTCTGCAAGAGAAGCAGGAGCTCTGACGCACCAGAGTTACCCCTGTCTCAGGCAGGAATTAGTCACGTGCCTTTAACAGTAAACTCTTGTCTGGCATGGTAATGATAGGCTTCACAAAGCTGCCTTTCTGCTGGGCTTGGTGGTATATATTTCTAGTCTCGGCACTAGGGAAACTGAGGCAGGTGGATTACTGGGATTTTGAGGCTAGTTTAGATTAGGTAGTGGGTGAGACCTTGTCTCTCACTTCCGAGTGAGTCAGAACAATAGTAAAACCCATAGAGATGCCCTTGCTGGCTGCCATTTTTTGTAGCATAGGCTAACAAGTGCTTTTATCGGAGTCTGCTCGCCCTCCCGGCACCAACTTTCATCGATGGAAGGAAATGGGTGACGTCTTCCTGGTCCATTTAGAAGAAGTTTCAGGATAGCCTAATTCCTCACTGCCATACTCTGAATGCGCCTCTTCTTGGAAGCTAAGCAGGGTGGGGCCTGGTTAGTGCTTGGATGGAAGGCTTCAGTAATCACAGGGCACCATGTTATCCTTAAAGGAATGAACGCCTGGTAGAGGAAGCAAGATGGTTGCTTTCCCTCACTGCAAGGCTCTTGGCTGAGACACCAGACACGGAGAGGCATGCACACTTACTTTCTGTCCACTTAAGCACCACGGCAGCAATGCATATGGACATTTCCACCTTCTGTGTATAGGGTGGGCTCTCCTGGAATGAGGGTTCCTTCAGAGCAGGCCTACTCTGGGAGAAGACTGAACAGAACAGAGCAATAGCCTTCCCACTCTGCTCTTTCTACATATGTGGTGGAACAGCCCCAAATGTTATCAACCTTGTTTCAACTTGAGACTTCAGAACAGCATTGGAAGCCGCGTGAGAGCAGAGAAAGGGTGTACCTGTGCCAGGCTTTTCCGAGGAAAGGGAGGCACACAAGGGAAAGAGGCCACAGCACCCATGCACCTTTTATACTGCAGCCCCATGCACCTTTTATACTGCAGCCCCATGCACCTTCTGTACCGCAGCCCCATGCACCTTCTATATCACAGCCCCATGCACCTTCTATACTGCAGCCCCATGCACGTTCTAAACTGAAGCCCCATGCACCTTCTAAACTGCAGCCCCATGCACCTTCTATACTGCAGCCCCATGCACCTTCTGTATCACAGCCCCATGCACCTTCTGTACCGCAGCCCCATGCACTTTCTATAATGCAGCCTTATGCACCTTCAATACAAGAAATAACATTTGGGTTCTCGGGGAGTAAGAGATAACTCTGCTAGTGTGTCTGTCACTTTCAGCCATGTCATTCATTCTGAGTTCTCTCTCCCACCTTCCCTCACTCTCTTCCGTTTGTCATTGTTTTGTTTTGTTGTACTGCTGGGTCTTAAACCCCAGGCAGGCCTCACATTTGTTAGGGAAGCACTAAGCCGCATCTCTGGACCTTTTCGCACATTTTTTTTTTTTTTTTTGAGATGGAATCTCTCTAGGCTGCTCAGGCTCTCTCTGTAGCCCAGGCAGGCAGGCCTTGAACTTGAAATCGACTTGTCTCAACTTCTGGGGTAGCTGGGGTGGAAGGCCTGCACACCAGGCTTAGCTGCCGTTCATTCCTAAGAGCAGTGTATGCTGCTGGTGGACTATGGGCTTGCTTTCTCTTGCACCGCTGCAGGCATGGCCACAGCATGATGATGGATGTCTGGTAAATGCAGTGTTTGGCTTCAGACAGTGTGTATGATGTCTCTGCCTTTCGTTTCTTCAGCAATGTGTGGTCCACATGAGAGTCTGTTCTGCTATCTGCAGATGGGTGCCTTTGCCTGCTTGTGAAGAAAAGCTTTAACACTTCACTCGTCTAAAGCCAGGAAAGCCAGGTGCGGTGGCTCACGTTTATATTCCCAGTACTAGAGGAGCTGAGGCAGAAGGATTGCTGAGAGTTCATAGTCAGCTTGGACTACAGAGTAAGACTGACTCTCTCTCTCTCTCTCTCTCTCTCTCTCTCTCTCTCTCTCTCTCTCTCTCTCACACACACACACACACACACACACACAAATCAAAACAAAAGAAGTGTCCAAGAAGAAAGAATTGTTTGGGTTATTGTGACCTGGGCGTTGCATTAGTCAGGGGAGCA